>NC_059432.1:55555784-55788284 GCF_021028975.2 Sphaerodactylus townsendi | reverse complement strand
TACTCACAAAAATCACTATATCTTAATAGTATTGATTCATAAACTACCTAAAGTAAGGTGCACGGTGCTATTTAATAAAGTGCTGAAGTGGAGAGTGTGTTATAAAGACACAAGCAAGATAACTGACACACGTATGAAAAATGTAACACAACAAGAATACCCAAGACAGTTGAAACCTGGAAGATTCTATCAGTTGGTTGAATTGATAGAGTACCAATTGACAGAGGATCTTCCAGGTTTCAACAACTGGTTGTAAGAAATTCCTTTAAAAATTGTTTCTGAATAGACTCATACATTCTTGTTGTATATCTTTGCACAATAACTCTTGCACAATAGCTGTGCCTGTAGCAGAAGTCGTTACATACACTGGAACGGAGATTTGAACAGTTACCAACTCAATGGGAGAAATCCCAGGTGATCTTTTTGGACAGGTTTCACTCTCTTTAACATATGCATATAGGAATGAACTAAGGACTCTATATTCAGTAACATTAAATGTGTGCATATTCTTTGTCTTGGATGTTCTTGTGTGTTACGCTGTATTTTTCATTCGTGTGTCAGCTGTCTTATTAGTGTTTTTATAATGCACTCTCCACTTCAGCACTTTATTAAATAGCACTTCACACTGGACTTTAAGTAGTTTATGAATCAGTGCCATTAGGGTATAGTGATCTTTATGAGTTCAATAAAAACATATAAACACCAAAACAGGGTAGGAGGGTCAATAACAGTTATCAGGCATATGCCGAACAAATAAAAAAAGTGATCACCTGCTTGTGGACGGCAACAATAGGAGGGAGAAAGCTAAAGCCCACTGAAGAGGGAGTTCTAAGTTTTGGTACCACAACTGAGAAGGCCTTTTTCAGGTTGCCACCCATCTAGCTTCTAATGGCAGTCCCCCCCCCCCCACCTTCCCACTTCCAAAGTAGCGCATTCCTTAAGGTGTGTTAAAGATAAATACCAGTGCTTTGAATTGGGTCAGGAAGCAAACTGGAAGCCAGTGTAGATGGAACAGTGTAGATATCTAAAGTTGCTACAACCCACTCCAGTCAACATTCTTGGCTGCAGCATACTGTAAACTGTATCTTTAGAACAACCTTCAAGGGTAGGCTCATGTAGAACACATAGCAGTAATCTAATATAGTTGTTACTAGGACATGCATCACAGTGGCAAGATCTTTCTTTCACTGTTCTGTTAAGGAGCTGGTCTGTCAGCTTAAATATGAGGTCCAGATATGCAGAGTTTGGGTCAAACTGTTTCTTTATACCAGAATTTTACTATAGTTTTGGGTGTATTAAAAATCATCTTCCTCTTTCATACCTAGATAATTAAAAGTATGTTGAATTTCTTTGTTGTGGGATCATAAGGGTTGTGGGTCCATAATGTGCACACTGAACTCAATTCAGATTGATTTTTAGTTTGCTTATGCAGGTTCTTGTTGGGGGCATGGTTTCTGGTGATGCAGATATGTGAAAAATGTGCACTGGACAAATTTCATTGGTATAGGGATTTAACCAGTGTATAACACTACCTTTCAGCAAAGTTCATTGATAATCCATTATAATAAAAACATTATGGACAGTATGCAGTCCTGAGAATTGTCCTAAAAACCATTATCTGGGGATCAAAACATTAAATTTGAGTGGTCCTTAGACCTTAAGTGAGCAGCAGTGGCGTAGGAGGTTAAGAGCTTGTGTATCTAATCTGGAGGACCCGGGTTTAATTCTCTGCTCTGCCGCCTGAGTTGTGGAGGCTTATCTGGGGAATTCAGATTAGCCTGTGCACTCCCACACACGCCAGCTGGGTGACCTTGGGCTGGTCACAGCTTCTCGGAGCTCTCTCAGCCCCACCCACCTCACAGGGTGTTTGTTGTGAGGGGGGAAGGGAAAGGAGATTGTAAGCCCCTTTGAGTCTCCAGCAGGAGAGAAAGGGGGGATATAAATCCAAACTCTTCTTCTTCTTAATTGTACATCTTGTTCAAAATAGACATAAGATATTAGTTCTGTACTTCAAAGAGATTTTAGATCATTGGGCTTTTGTAAAGTGGCTTATTTCTGGTTCAAGTTTTGCAGTTGGTGGATTGGTACACAGATGGGATGAGATCATTATGTTTACTTTTCAGTATAAGGATTCCTATATTTCTTCTTCTCTGACTTTTCAATGGTTTTCAGTCCTTAGTGTGTTGCAAGCCCTTGAAGAGCTACCATTTTTTTCTACTTGTTCACATTGTGCAAGTACACAATTGTCTTCTGTTTCTCTTTATACTCATAGTGAGAGGAACAACAGGATGGTAAGGCAATCACTTGGGATGGTAAGGATCACTTGGGGCGGGGGAAGCATTCCTTTTTTACACAAGCAGGTTCAGTGAAAGTTCTCTTTTAACATTCTCATTTTCCTCTGGCCAGGACAACCCACCCTAGCTATTCCCCATCAACAGTCTATGCACATTTGCACTCTGGAGTTCCTTCCATTTAGGAGTCCATAGCTTTGGCTCTTCTTTTTCCTGTCATGTGACCATGATATAATGAAGTGGCATGTTAGAAACTTAGTCTGGTGATGCAACCTAGGGCTTCATGGTAGAAAGTATGTAAACCACAAGCAAATTTTGAAGAAAGTTATAATCTGCCATAATTGAAGTTTACACTACTGTTTCATTAACTTCAAAATATATTTGATTACTTTATTTTTTTGCTTGTTATGTAGAAACAACTAAAGAGGAGTATGTTCTGGCTCAAGGCCTTGGTAGAGCAGCAGTGGCGTAGGAGGTTAAGAGCTCGTGTATCTTATCTGGAGGAACCGGGTTTGATTCCCAGCTCTGCCGTCTGAGCTGTGGAGGCTTATCTGGGGAATTCAGATTAGCCTGTACACTCCCACACACGTCAGCTGGGTGACCTTGGGCTAGTCACAGTTCTTCTGAGCTCTCTCAGCCCCACCTACTTCACAGGGTGTTTGTTGTGAGGGGGGAAGGGCAAGGAGATTGTAAGCCCCTTTGAGTCTCCTGCAGGAGAGAAAGGGGGGATATAAATCCAAACTCTTCTTCTTCTTCTAACCCAGAGCTTGGGACTTGAGGGATTTCAGGTGGGGAATTTGTCATCAGTAACCCCACCCACCAGCTCTAACTAAGAGAGGAAAGCTACAGATTCATCATTAAGCTTCTTCTTAGCAATAGGCAAGAGTAGGACAGGTGATAATTCTATAAAAACTGCTAAATCAACTTTGTTGAGGAGCCAGTGCTTTGTAGTGATTAGTGTTGAACACCATTCATGAAACTCACTGGGTACCTTTGGACTGGTCACAATATTTGTTGTGATGGAAGTAGTGGGGAAGGTAAGATGGTGTTTCATCCCTCCCCCCTCCCCACCTTTATGCCCATGGGAGGCCAGATGAAATGGCAGTGATGTATTTAATCAGGCTAGCCAAATGCCTGGTGGAACAGGTCTGTCTTACAGGCCCTGCGGAAACTCTGCAAGTCTCGCAGGGCCATGATCTCCCTTAGAAGCCTGTTCCACCAGGTGGGGGCCAGGGCTATAAAAGCCCTGGCCGTCGTAGAGGCCAGCCTGATAACTTTAGGCCCAGGGATCACCAAGAGGTCCTCCTCCGATGAACAGAGGGGCTTAACGGGACGATATGGGGAGAGGGGGTCTCGCAGGTATGCAGGTGAAAGGCCATGAATAATAACTGCTGTGGCTTGGGAGCCTACTAAAAAAATTGAGAATTTGTATAAAATCGAGGAACCAGGTTGTGGATTCCTATTTAATCACATGCACACACACCACCCAATTCAGTGGTATCCAGGGCCCTCCCCTCATGCTATAAATCAAGCTCCCATACCTCCCCCTAAGATAAAAATGGCAGAAAGCTTGATCTGCTGGGGAGAATATTCTACTCACAGGGAGCTCTGGAATGAGGACTGCCAGTTTCCTAGGTGTGATAGAGAGTTATGTGGAACAATGTGGCCAGGCTATTTGAACACCTGTCCATTGAGTATACAACGATTGCCAAGACTGTGTACACTGAAGGGACAAGGGTTGGTCATCAGCAGGTGAGCATAACGATGCATGTGGTTGATACAGCTTCAGAAATCATAGCTTGAGCCATTTGCTTAGACATGTGTGGTTAAGTTCCCCTGCATTGGCACAAAATACCAAGTTAGGTTGTAGGATCTTTCCTTTTGATGCAAAAAATCTATTCAATGCCAAAACTCATTATATCCTCCATAGTCTTTAAAAGTAGGCTGCTGCATCCAGTTGTCTTGAGATTACTGATTCGTTGACCTCCCATTATATCTGAGAGGGAGACGGGCGCTGAAGCCTCCAACCTCCTGGCTTGGGGCTGCATTTTTTTAAGCTGAGAAAGTGTTTCTTTCTCGGCTTAAAAAACCCCCCAAATGCCCAGGAAGGAGGCTGCAGTGCCCCTCTCCTTCTCAGAAAGTCCGAGAAATTGTGAAGGC
This sequence comes from Sphaerodactylus townsendi, assembly GCF_021028975.2. NCBI lineage: Eukaryota > Metazoa > Chordata > Lepidosauria > Squamata > Sphaerodactylidae > Sphaerodactylus > Sphaerodactylus townsendi. The sequence goes on along the minus strand of NC_059432.1, from coordinate 55,783,833 downwards.
TGCAGTGGCCTTCTGAGAGGGACCATCTCAGAGTGAGAGTGGCGATCCAGCCTCCTCTACCCTTGGATCACTGGATCCATTGGCAGGGCAAACATTCCTGGCCTCCCCCGTGAATTCCCAGCTTGTTCTATGGATTCTGCGATCCATGGGCAGAGGAAGCTCTTCCAAGCCCCCCTCCATCTCCGGCAAGCTTGCTCTGTCCATGGATCATAGGATCCACAGGTAGAACATACTCTCCTATTCCCAGCAAGCTTACTTTGCCCATGGATCTGGTGATCCATGGGCAGAGCAAGTTTTTCCACCCCCCCACCCCATCCCCCACCCCATCCCCAGCAAACTTGCTCTGCCCATGAATCACAGGATCCATGGGCGAAGTAAGCTCTCCCAGCTTTAAAAAAAGAAATGATTTAGGGCATGTTCTGTAATGTGACGTGTCTTTGAAATGACCGGGTACAAAAAATCGTTGTTTGGTTGTGGTAGGGGTAGGGTGGTTGCCTACATGGGAGCGGGGGGGGGGGGGGGGGCAAAATTCAGATTTTGTCCTGGGCGCCATTTTCCCTAGCTACGCCTCTTGTAGCCAGGGCAGCAGAATCAGGAAAACAGAGGAGTACCTAAGCCCAAGCACTGCTGAGCAAAGCCTCCTCCCTGACTCAGCCTGACTGTACATCTCAACTGGGCCATTTCTGAGTGACTTATTGCAGTAGAACCTCTGTCTCTTTTCCAGCCAATATCGCTTTGCTTCTCCTGTCTCTCTGTCTCTCTTTTTCTCTGTCTCTCTCTTTCTCTGTTTCTCTCTCTGTGATGCTTCTGGAGTAACACAGCCAAGCCATCTCCTCTTCCCTGCCTATTCTGGTTTTGGGAGGAGGCAATGCTTATCTGGTGACCACCAGGCATTCATCCTGTGTTAAAACATCTGGAGTTTCTGCCCATTGTGAATCAGAAACATAGACTCAAAGATAGCAGGAAATAGGTGAGTGAAGATTGGTTAAGGCTCCAAGGGAATCAAACCCACCTTGAGAAGCATTGAAGGGTATTGATAGGCAGGAGCCAAGGAAAATAAAATATGTCCAATGTGTCACTTTACAAATTAACATTATTTATTGCAATGAGCTTTCATGATTTAGAGCTCACTTCCTCAGTTGCACAGGAGCACATTGCTGCTCTGGCTTTTTTGTGTTATAGACAGTGCTGGAGTCAAAACCTATTAGTAGGCTCTATTAGCAGGCTCCATTTGATTAAGCACACTTTTAAAAGAATATGAGCACTTCCTCCACATTCCACAGAGCAGGCAGTCAAGTTGATATAAATGTGCATAAACAATACACATTTAGTGGGGTGTTGTGTGGTTTCCGGGCTGTAGGGCCATGTTCTAGTAGCATTTTCTCCTGACATTTCGCCTGCATCTGAAGATCGCCTGATCCTCTGAAGATGCCAGCCACAGATGCAGGCGAAACGTCAGGAGAAAATGCTACTAGAACATGGCCATACACCCTGGAAACCACACAGCACTCCAGAGAAAGCCTTCGACAATACACATTTAATTTAATTACTGTGATTTTCATCCATCCATCAAGATAGCATATCAGAATCTTTTCATCCCCACTATATTCTTACAATAACCTTATAAAGTCGGTTAGGCTAAAACTGATCCAAGGTCAACCAGGGACTGTGCCTGTGATTGAATTCGAATGATCCTCAGTCGAAGTCACAGCATTTGTCTACTGTGCCACAGTGATTAAAACGTTAGTCAAAGGTAGAGGTATGAGGAACAATAAACAATATTTCTCAGTATTTTGTATATTGTTCAAGATCCTGGTGTCATAATGGATTTTGTAATCAAGGTGAATGAGAGGCATTCAGCCTCTCATTATTACCCTTTGAAACAGTTTCCAGTAAACATATATGTCCCTTCTTCAAAAACATGTTCAAGATAACTCACATGATGATAAAAGTATTGAGTTGGTTCTGATATGTCTGGGTCCTGAACACTTGGGCATGCTCCTAGAGCCTAAGAAAACTGTGAATGAAGTCCCACTTCCTGATAGCGGTAAAGCCTGCTTCCTCAGGAAAATATTCCCATGGTTTCATTCAACCTTCCACACAGTCATCAATAAATCTATTTAAACCAGCAGAGATCCACAGTTTAAAATCCCCTGATGCTCCAATTGGGCAAAAATCCTTGTTGTGAATCACTGAAGTCAACAGAGAGAAATTACTAATACGTTACTAATAATCTGGCATTTTAATAGTAATTACTAATAATCTGGCATTTTATGATATGCTTTAACTGCTGTATTATCATATGATTTTAACTGTTTGTGTTAGCCACCCTGAGCTCAGCCTACGCTGGGAAGGGTGGAAATTAAATCATTTTTTTTAAAAAATAAAAAATTATACTGCATTTTCTCCCATACTGAACCTGCAGTTATTCTTATCTGTGGTTTTATATGATATGTGAACCCAGAAGGATTTGCTCATTCTCAGGCACTGCATCTCTGGTTACAGTGCAGATAAATTTGTCTAACTAGCTAACTGGGATTTGAGTGATCATCTGCAAACTGAATGCTTTTTTCCCAAACGTAATTACTTAAAATAAAGTATGGTTCCAATTATGCCTGAACCAAGCCATTGTGAAGTTCTAGAGACAATTTTCACCTCCCTTCAAATTACAGGTACACATTTAAGATGTTGGGTGATGGGCAAATGTGGTCACTTTCACTTTTTATGATTTGAGGAGAACAGATCAACACTCTAGAAGTATGTGTGTTCTCATAAAGAAAGCCTGGATATAGGCTATTTCAGTACCATTTTAAGCCCAGAATTTCATTTTATTTCAAAATATTTGATGTCTGATTATACATCTGAAATAACTGCTATTGAAGACAAAGTATAATTTGAGAGGATAATTAGGATACATGGATTACATTCATTCCCTATGTCTCAGTCTGGACTCAAGAAATCTCTCTCTCTGAGAATATTTAACTCCAAATGTATTTGGGATATTTAAGACAATTGTAGAGTTGCAATAGCACTTTATTGCTTCATAGCTTAGTTATATATGATGTTTCTTGTTTGCATGGCTGAGTTGCCTTTTATTTGTCTGCACATGTACATGCTCCATTTTGCTCCTTAAACAGTCATTTCCCTTTGGCTTTCAGAGATTTGTGACCACACCTCTACCCGGCAGCCATAATAATATTCAGTGCCAGAATTGACTCCTCCTGTTAGGTGTTCTCATCTGCTTCAGAGCAGTCAATCAATCAATTAATCCACTCTATGTTTCTTCAGAAAATCATGGGGGTCTGCCTAAGTGTGTCTCTTACCGTGCCTTGTGCATCAAGACTGGGCAAAGTACTATTGGAACTATTGCCTGGTTAAGGACATCTAAATACTGGCTTCAGATCCAGTTTTTTCAATCTGCCTCTTGGATACTTATTGCTTACAAAGTCAACAGCCTTTCATTGGCATTCCATAATTGAGAATAAATTATCAGAGGTTGGTTCATCTGCTGACTCGCTGAACATGTCATTTTCTGAGGCTTGGTCTACAATTAAAAGCTATTTATTAGATGCAGATTTAAAATACTTACTACGGGCAGCAAATAAAACTTGCTCTCCATTATCTATTGTGGCTGCCTGATGGAATATTGAACAAAAGCTTGTGTATTCTTTAGCCAGGTTCAATGTAATCTCTTCTGCCCTCTTATCTGGCAGGTACAATAAAATAGAGAAAGATAAAAGAATCTGCCCTTGTGGTATGGGCATGGAAACTGTAGAACATACTCTCTTTCACTGCCACAGATACGCACAAATTAGAGTTTAGTAACTCTATATTTCCTAAATGTGAGGGATTAACGGTCTCCTTAAAGATCCTCTTTTTGCTGAATTGCACTGACACTGTTTGCTGTGAGATAGTTGCTAACTTTCTTTTTGAAATTGTAGATAGTCATTAATTTTATACTATTTGTATCTTGAGTTAATGTGTCTCACTATGAGACTGTTGCTAATAACTTGTTTGTAATTGTAGCTTATTGTACTTTTTTTGTACCTTTAATTGTATTTGTCCAATGGGCTCCTTTTCTCTTACTGCACTTTTTATTGTTTTGTATGATGCCAATAAAGGCTTTCGTTTCGACCACACCTTTATGTTCTTTCCCCTCCTCTCTCCTCCTGTACAGAACATAATTGGATGCCTTGAATCAAACTCCAGTTCTCTTTTGCAACTGAATACTGATGCTAGGGACCCTTCATCCTCTTAGGGTTACCAGGCTCAGCCTAGAACCCAGTGGTAAAAAGGAATGCTAGGAGTGCACCCAGCAGCAACAGTGTAACATCTGTTTTGAGATAATTGTGGAAGTGATAACATGCCTCTCTAACAATCACTGGAAAACTGTCAAGTTTTCAGCAGTTCCTAGGTAGGATTGATGATATTTCTAGAGAAAACTCAAAATTATGTTAGTCCTATCTAGGAATTGCTGAAAAACTCTAAAACCATAGAGTAAAACTATAGAGTTTCCAATGGTTCCTAGGGAGGCAAACTCAATAAATCTAAAAGTGACATCACACAGTGGAGCTGCAGGCCATTTTATTATGTTGGAGGGATTCTTCCACCCCCAACTGAGGTCTGACAACCCTACCCATCTTTTTTACCCTCTTAGAATGTAAACTTCAGTTTTATCACAGTTTAGAATTGTGACTTGTGGAAGAAAAACTCTCAATCAATCTTGGTGAAGACTTATATATTGTATTTGGTGTTTCTTCACTGATTCTGTTTCTTGTTTATGTGATTGGTTTAATTTTTGTGTGTTTTGTTTGTCTTTATTTGTTTTTATACTATGCATTTCAGAACTTGTTTTAATGTTTTGATTATTTGCTGCCTTGGGGACCCTAAGCTATGTGGAAAAGCAGCATAGAAATGTTTCAAATAATCAATTCAGAAGTTGTGGCGTATAGGTTTTTGATTTAAGGTGTCTCAAACCCAGAAACTTTAGTTTGAGCTCCATGTTCAAGGCAAGGAGTCTAAAGAGTTCAAGATCATGGTCATGAACATTTTATGGGCGAACTTCAGAGTGTAGTGGTATCTAAATGTTGCCTTAGTATTTCAGACTAACTGCCTTTTACCCATCGTTGTCTTCAACATGATCCTGACAAATATTTCAGTTTTATTTCATGTTATGGTTCTCATGAGAAAGTCAGCTTCTTGTAATTTTCTCCCCACGCCCCACCCCCGCGACACTAATGGCTGTTTACTGTAAGTACTTGACATGAGTGACATACTAATGCTTTGTACTTTTTTGAACTGCGAGTTTTCTAGTGAAATTCCTGAAGGATTTCGTTATATAGATTCATGATTCTTAATACTTTAGAAGTCACTTTTTAAAAATCTGAGCCTGAATGTACAACTTTAAATTCTTTTAGTGCACCAGATGTAAAATGTATGGTTACTTTTTAGAATATGTACAAGGGTTCTTTAGAATGTTTTGAATTGGGACATGTGAATGTATGATGCTGGAATGTAGGATATATACCCCTCTTTCTTACGTCTTTATTAAAGAGGAAGATAGTGAGCAGTCAAAGCAGGAGGTGGCAACAGCAAATTTCAATTTACTTTGTATTACAGCAGAAGACTCCATACCTATGACATTGTTGCATTTTACTTCATATGTCTTTTTAAAAAAATATATCCGCTTCAGATTCTCTTTGAGTCTGACTTTCAGTACTGAGAAATTTCCCCTTTACTTGGTATTTATGTAATTTCTTTTCTTGGGTGGGTACACAGAAGATTAACAGCTTGACATTTTGTTGGACTAGGACCGTGGTGGCGAACCTATGGCACGCCAGATATTCATGGACTACAATTTCCATCAGTGCCAGCATGGCCAATTAGCCATACTGGCAGGGGCTGATGTGAATTGTAGTCCATGAATATCTGGAGTGCCATAGGTTCGCCACCACTGGACTACCTTATGTACATCTAAGTACAAAACTTGGTGGGTTTAAGTTTGAAATTAAAATCTTTATTTTCTTGGTACTTCATGTTTGAAGCTGCTAGCCAGTACTCCCTGAAGAACGAACAATGTTTTCCTCAGTTTGCTCAAAGGAACACAGTTTAGTATTAATTTTTTGTAAAGGAGTACATATTTTTCTCAGGGAAGTCTGTAGTAACACGTTCTGATATCATGATGGATCATCATTCAAATGTAGTAGTTTGCTACTTACTTTATTTTGAGAGATTGAAGGAACCAGAGATATTCTATCACCTCTTTGTTTGGATCCTGGTTTGTCTGAAAATTACCATGATGACTGCCAGAAATTGTTCAGGTTTTGTTTGAATGGTTACATTTGATCAAAGGATCCCACACATGAACATGCTCACACTGCTTTCACTCCCTGACCATTTTTGCTGTAGTATCTTAAAAATCATTTTTTAAGAGACATGTTTTTGTTCTGCTGGGGAAAGTGGCAGCTGCTTGTCTTTCTATTTTGTCTTGCCCATTTTGCTTGGTTGACTCATTCATTGGGTCTAGTTTGCAAATTCAGTGTGTGTGCGCACATTTTTTTTGCTGTCTATCATAATGTTTATCTGGTGGCATGTATTTTATTGTGGCTCTTTATCTTTCCCGTCTATTAGTGCAATGTGCGTGACAGAAAAAAGTTTTCAAAAAGGTGGGTTGTCTTGATCCAAATAGGATGGTGGAAGCTATATTGCTTAGCTTTCTACCCTCTACAGTTGCTTAGTTTGCCTTCTTACCTGAGTGCCACAGCCAAGAAAGTTTATGTTCGTGTGTATTAATGGATGTTTCTTCTTCTTTTAATTTGTTCTTGCAGCTCTTGGAACTGTAGTTCATATCCTTCAGTTCTAGTAGCTGACCATGTTGCATCATGATGAATGCTGCCAGATGCACAAATATTCTGCAGAAGGAGCATATACATTTTATTTTAAATGATGCATTACTTGCTTATGATGTCTCTAGAGCAGGGGTCTGCAACCTGCGGCTCTCCAGATGTTCATGAACTACAACTCCCATCAGCCCCTGCCAGCATGGCCAATTGCCATGCTGGCAGGGGCTGATGGGAATTGTAGTTCATGAACATCTGGAGAGCCGCAGGTTACAGACCCCTGCTCTAGAGCATATATAAAAGCCAGTAAATAGTGATCAGTAGATGTTACCACTGTAAATGACCTGTTTGACTCAACACAATACTGATAGTTTAGCAAAGTAAGTTTGAGTGTTGATTGCGCAATCCCTGGAAGTAACTAAATTTGCAATCTACCTCACATTTTGTAATAACTAGGAACTTTTTGGGAGTAATATGCGCATTAATCGAATATAGCAGTATCTGATAGTTTGTTTGGGTGTGTTTTCTGGTAGTGGCACAGATATTTTATTGCATAGTGTGTATATACAATTAGCACATGCAATCACATTTTATTAATCTTGTTTTCAAGAGCGTGCCCAGGAGACTTTAATGTACAAACTTTTTGAGGGGGAACAAGTATTGCATGTTCCCCATCCACCTTTGCCCCTAGTGGATAACAATTTCTGTCACTAAATTCTTGCATTGATTTTTAAAAAGAAAGTGAATTTATTTACCTATTTAAGGCTACTCAGGAGTCTGGATACTTCTGAAGGAGAGATCCCCCCCCCCCCTCAAAATTCTTGTTTAGATGTTTTCTCTGGATACTTTTCAGAAGGTGAAGCCTGCTCCATACCTAAAGTATTAGATTTGCTGCTCTGAATATAGCTATATACTTCTGTGGGTTCCATAGTATATAAACAATGATAAGGGTATGTTTTTAATGTAATTTTCTAGTAATGTTACTATTAGGAAATAGTGTCCTGATCTTATTTTAACTGTTGCATCTTTTTTTCAGTGTTTTATCACCGAAGATTAAATGTACTATTTTTTCCTATATAACATTTATATATGGATAGGTAATATAAGCCTGTATCCAGAATCGTTGACCCTTGAGATCTAATATTGACCTCAGTCAGTATTAAGTTCTTGGATCAATAAATGCTGTTATTGATCTCAAAGAAAAGTCAATACCTACTTGTTAATTTGCAAAGTATGACTGCAAGGAATTGCTACACATTTTGTTGTTCATTATCTATTTTTAACATCTTCTATATTACTATCTGGAGAGCATAATGTCAAAACATTTCAATCCCAGTTGTTAGACGGGCTGAAAGGGGATGCATATTTCACATTACAGAATAATAGATGAGAAGTACATGTTGTTTCTCCTGTCATGAAAATTAGGCCCAGAACACTGGTATAGCATCTATAATGTTTTCCCTTACGGAAGTTCAATTTATTTTCCTCTGTTATCATCCATTAGAACAACATGTATTTCAGCTGCCACATCTTCATAAAACCACATCTTCATAAAAATATAATGCATGAACGAGATAATCTTGAACTGACTGGAAATTATTCTTGAAGTTGTTAGCATACAGTAGATATTATCTGTTTACACAATAATGGCAGGTGTGTAAGTGAAGAGGCTAGGGTATGGAAATTTAAAAGGAACAGTGTGACTCAAATTCTATTTAATTGCAATATTTAGATAGGTGTTAGTGTTACATCTTGTTTTGTTACATAATGTAAATGTTAAATTGTGCATGTTCTGATGCATGAAAAATCCTGTTGCTCTATTTTAAATATTGCATCAATTTACTTCATATTTATCACTTTGCTATTTCAATTTCATAACCTCATAAATGATTTATAGACTGATCCTAAATCTCTGCATTGAAACAAGTTCCACTGATTTCCACTTATTTTTCCAAATAAGTAAGCTGACATTTTTTTAAAAAAAGAAACTTTAATAAATGAATAAAAAGAATATATGTGGCCTGTTCTGAGTATTCAGGCTGAGCAAGGTTACAAAAGAAAGGTTAAAACATGTAGGTCTTCCTTTTCTTACACTCAGTACTTATCCCAAACTATGTTTACATAGAACAGGCTAATATTACTTGAAGTTGCAGTAGTACAATGTTTAAAATTACCTTAATTCTCATGGGTTGGTCTTCACCCTGTTATGCCATATGGACAGGAAGAAGTCCCTAGGTAAAAGTCTTAGCCCTTCATGACTTTTTCTTCTTTGTTCAGAAGTCAAAAGATGTGTGTGTGTGTGTGTGTGTGTGTGTGTGTGTGTGTGTGTGTGTGTGTGTGTGTACAGAGGATTTATTATTTTTGTAGTAATAGGTTTTTGTAAAATATTTTGTAGGCATTCATCTGCCTTACATTTTGTTGCAAATACTACTCTGGCTGCCATTACAGTGGAACCTCGGTTTTCATTGGTAATCCATCCGAAAAGAATAGATGAAAACCGAAAACGATGAAAACCGAGGCAAACTTTTCCATAGGAATCAATGTAAATCCAATTAATCCGTTCTAGGCACTCCAGAAAACATACCAAACACTCATTTTTCGTAAATAAACATAGTGTTTAATGCTGAAAACAGTAACAAACAATAACACTAGGACCAGCTTTAGAGCCAGTAGACCAATGTCGCACCAGAAAGCTGTCCAAAGAGGTCTGTTTCTGATGCCTCTTTAAGATTTGTCTGAAATGATGCAAGATATTGTCATTAAACAAGTTGCAGACACGGCCTGCAACAGCTTTGTCCGGGTGATTTTTCTCCACAAACCTTACTGCAAATCGATGAAAACTGAGGCAAATTGATGAAAACCGAAATCGATGAAAACTGAGGTTCCACTGAATTAAATATTGAAAGAGTTCTACTGAACTTTTTGAAATATTTTGCCAACATGCCTAACAAAATAGTCCTGCCATCCACAGCAAATTAATTTTTTTAAATGTTCTGAATTTTTGCATAAATTTCATTCCAATTTTAAAAAGTTTTAATTTTTTTTAAAAACGTGTCCATTACATATAGTAAAATAAACCATCTTACTCCATACATTTTTAACATTTCCCTTTGTAATATCTATCTTCTTGATATCTTTTGGAGTGATGTATCCCTGATAAAACGTGTACAAATTTTCTCTTAAAGTTTGTCTGACTATAATTTTTATCCCTTTGTTGAAATTATATTTCTTCCTCAAAGTTTTGTATTCATCTAATCATGCATGTTTGCTTTCACTTGTTCTGTTCTGTATCAAATTAAAGTAATAGTTTATAAATTTGACTTGGTAAATGTTCTTTTTGCTGTGCAATCAACTATTCAAATTTCTATCTAGATCTAATATGGAACATACTCCCCCAAACTAAGTAGTAGTTTGAATCAGGATTGCCTGTATGATAGCTGTAGAAATAATCCAGATCAGACCACAGAGTCAGATTTTGAAATGTAAAAGAACTTAAGAGCCCTGCTTAGAACCAAAAAGAGAGCTGAGGTCCACAACATATTGCAGGCAGCAATTAGAGCTGCAGTGAGTTATGATACTGTGGAATTCTGCAGATTGCCATCTTGTGCTCACAATACTACAAACAACTTTATGATCAATATAGTCTCAGCCGAGGTGTGAGAACAACACCATGCCCCTGATATTATGGTAGGGTTATCTAAAAGACGAATGTCAGATGTTTAGGAGAGTGCACAATTTGAAAGCTTGCCCCAGGTGTCATTTTCTGTACATATGCCCCTGTTATTAGGGCCTAAATGTACAGCCAATGTTGTACTCAGAGAAGAGGCCATTCTTTATAGGATGGATACCCTCCTGATTGATTCCTGGAACTTTGACCCTTGGATTGTGTTCTGTAACTTCTCTGACTTCCCTGGACTGGTCTTGCTAGAGCTTAGAGATGCTGTAACCTGAGAGCAGCAGTTGGCAGGCAACCAGGACACAGATATTTTGGTAGATGGTTGCCTGCTGGTTGCCATATAGAAAAGAAAAAGGTTTTCGTTAGAAAAAAGCAGCATGTAATCAGAGATGGGTTGTTTAAAAACAAGGAACACTACATGAAAAAGAATTAGCCCTCCAATATCTCCATTAATGTCACCTATAGAGGCTTATTATGATACGAATGTGATAAAAAATACTGATTGTATAACATATGACAATATAATAGACATTCAATGAGAAATTAAGTCTAATGGTGCAATCCATATGGAGGGGCTGAATTGATGTTTGGGAGTGGCAGAGATTCATGCCAGTGTGTTCCCCATCCCTTGGGCTGGTGTAAGGGGCATATATGCCAGTGGAGAGGAGGAGGAGAAGAAGAGTTGGATTTATATCCCCCTTTTCTCTCCTGTAAAGAGACTCAAAGGGGCTGACAATCTCCTTTTCCTCCCCCCCCCACCCCCATCAACACCCTGGGAGTTAGGTGTGGCTGAGAGAGCTCAGAAGAACTGTGACTAGCCCAAGGTCACCCAACTGGTGTGTGCTGGAGTACACAGGCTGATCTGAATTCCCCAGATAAGCCTCCACAGCACAAGCAGCAGAGTGGGGAATCAAATCCGGTTCCTCCAGATAAGAGTGCACCTGCTATTAACCACTATGCCACTACTTCTTTTGGCAAAGGCACTGGTGTGCAGACACCACTTAGCTCCTTGGTAGCCAACCCCAGAAGTGAGCATAACTGGGAAGTTATGCTAGCATCTGAGAGGATGCCACCGCAGGAAGGGGTGGGCTGTGGGCATTTCCAGGGTTGGAGCCAACTTTAGTTGTTTCCTCCAGAGGCGTTCCTCCCATTGGGCAAAGTGGGCAGCTGTCCAGGGCGCCACCTTGTGGTGGGTGACAAAATTGCACGTACGTTTGAGATTTTGTATTTTCAGTGTGTTTTCCGTTTTTGGCCTGCAGGGGGCGCACATTTTAGACTAGCAGCAACAAAATTTTAGGGAGTTTTTGGGAGACTCTCCTGATGATATGACCCAGGTTTGGTGAGGTTTGGTTTAGGGAGTCCAAAGTTATGGACTCCCAAAGAGAGTGCCCCCATCCCACATTGTTTCCAATGGGAGTTAATAGGAGATGGGGGCTACACCTTTGAGGGTCCATAACTTTGGACCCCCTAGACCAAACTTCACCAAACCTGGGTGGTATCATCAGTAGCGTCTCACAAAGATACTCTGAAATTTTGGTGCTGCTATCTTAATAATTGCACCCCTGACAACAGGCACCCCCTAAATTTCGATTCTCTTTTTCATCCACTCCCTTCCTGCCAATGCTTGTTTTCTTTCTTTCTTTCTTTTATTCTCTCGATGCCTAGTAAAGGTTGTTGTTGTTGTTGTACATTTCACAGCTGCCAGATCTTTAGCTGGTTGTTGGCCTTCATTACAATTTGAGCCTCACCCAGAATCCTAGAAAGTTGTAATGTATCAGCGTAATATTTGTGCGGATCCCAGCAGGGCTGCCTTCTGAATTTGACAGATGTTAATTTTGTCAATTCGAAGATGTTTCAAGTGCTGCCCTAGTGTTTTTGGGATGGCGCCAAGCGTGCAGATTACCACTGGGACGACCTCAGCTGGTTTGTGCCATAGACGCTGAAGCTCGATTTTCAAATCGCAGTATATTATTATTATTGTAGATTTCACAGCTGCCAGACCTTTAGCTGGTTGTTGGCCTTCATTACAATTCGAGCCTCACCCAGAGGTCTAGGAAGTTGTAATGTATCGGCATAGTATTCATGCGGATCCCAGCAGGGCTGCCTTCTGAATTTGACAGATGTTAATTTTGTCAATTCGTAGATGTTTCAAGTGCTGCCCTCGTGTTTTGGGGATTGCACCCATTATTATTATTATTATTATTATTATTATTATTATTATTATTATTATTATTATTATTATTATTACTGCTGGTGCTGCTGCTGCTGCTGCTGCTGCTGTTGTTGTTGTTGTTGTTGTTGTTGTTGAATCCACCCCCTTCGGTATGGATTTAAAGGGAGAATCTGAGGTCGCCAGTTTTAACATTGAAAGTGATGCTGTTTCAGGGTGGGGGAAAATCCACCCCAAAATAGCATAACTTTCAATGTTGTTTAAACTGGGGACCCCAGATTCTCCCTTTAAGGTAGATTTAAAAGGAGAATCTGGGCTCCGTAGTTTAAACACCATTGAAAATGATGCTGTTTGGGGGTGGATTCCAGCATCACTTGTTTAAACTAGGGAGCCCAGACTCTTCTTTTAAATCCACCTTAAAGGGAGAATCTGGGATCCCCAGTTTAAATAACATTGAAAGTAGTGCTGTTTCTCCCAGTTGGGGGGACTGAATACAACACCATAAAATGTTTTCATAGCAGTAATAAAACATTTTGAAAGCATTTTGAAAATATTTTCCAAAAATTATTTCTGCTGTGTGGCATGGGCCTATTGCTGTGTTCAGATTTGTGAGTTGGGGGGTGTTCTATAATGTGATGGTGACTTTGAAATGACCTGGTGGAAAAAATCATTGTTGGTCACGGTGGGGGAGGTGGCTGCCCATGGTTTTGCCCGTGGCTTCAGTTTGCCTAGGTACACCTCTGGTTTCTTTCCAGACTTTTAGCCTGGAAATGCCCAGCACTCTAATTTGTGCCACAGAAATGTATGGCATTAAGTCATTTTCTGCAGTGGAGCTTTTCCAGGAGTCAGTAGGGTTTATCTTCCCTGATGCTTGCTGCACTGTCTGAAGCACCACTGGAGGCAGCATGGCAAAAACACATGGCGTAATCCATTTTGGGCAGTGAAATTTTTCCAGGAGACAGTAGGGTTTTCCCCCCCTACTTCTCGCTGTGCCACCCACAGCTCCACCCAGAGATCTAGAGGATCTTTTCCAGCTTGAGCCAGTGAGCTTCCCATGGAAGGAAACATCAAAGCTGTGTACCTCTGAGAAATGGAATGATGATTTAAAGAGATTGATAAGAGGAGTTTGAACTGTGCTGCTGCTAAGCCTGACAAAAAGCAGATCTTCCCATGTAATGATGAAAATATGGAGAGTATAGAAAAGAATTAAAATAAAACTAGAGTGTTTTTAAAATACAAAAGACTCCAGAGCAAGTTTCCAAAACAAAAACAGGGAAAGAAATGATGTATTAGAAGACATCAGAGAGAGGGGAGGGACTGGCTTCTGCATTAAGACTTTGTGAAACCTGGATAGCTGTGGAAGTATTGACATCTATGGGCAAAAATGGCAACTAGATGGAAAGATTCACTGGTAGATAAAGTTACTGAAGTTGTCAACAGCTTAAAAATGCTGACCACCAATCTGAAGACTGTTAGATTGGTCAACAGGAAGAAAATATGGAGAAGACCAAGGAAGAAATCAAAACTGTAACAAAAGCTGTGGACTCTGTACAAACTGAAATTAAATTGCATGATCAAGCTATTCTTTGATTTGAGTACCAGATTAGAAAGAAGACCTTCAGGTTGAGAAAGGTTCTAGAGGATAAAGATTCAGTAAAGGAAGATTTGAAGATCTCCTCCACTTTAGCCAACTATCTAAAGATTAAAGAAGAAGAATTGGCATTAAGAATTGAAAATTTTTTTACAGAGTCTCATCAAAAAATTCAAAAATGAAAGGACTATGTAGAGGCATTGTCATATATTTGTTCCAAAGAAATGGCAGAACAAATTTTGGGAATACACAAGAAGTCAACAATCAAGATGGAAGAGACAGACACAGTGTCATGAAAGAGATTCCTTTGAGAGTTCTACAGAAAAGAAAAGAATATGAATTTTTGGTAGACATTTTAAAAGAAAAACCAGATAAGATTTTCCATCTTTATGGGGAAGGGCTTTTCTTTCTTTTCTTTTTTTTTGCCTACAAGGGACAGCAGCAAATAATTACTTTTATAGCAAGTGCTAAAGAGATCTTCAAGAAGACGAAGATGTTTTTGAGCAGCCTGAATATAGTTTTCTTCTAATTTGTGTGACTCGTTCCACTGTACTCATTTTCCCCCCTCTTCCCTCCCCTCATTCTACCAGAGCCTAATCTTCATCGTCTGTGTTCCTGGGCAAGGTCAGCCTGCAGGAAATCTATAGGAAGGCTGCCACATGGTCAACCCTTTCCATGTTCCTGGAACACTAATCCATTCATTCCAGCAGCTGTTGGGAGAGGTTTATTACAGTCATTATTCTGTTGACAACCCACACCCATGAGGAACTGCACTGAAGAAATTATGATGACAACAGGGTTGCATTTACCTGTTAGTGTTATTCATCTGGTGTCTTCTGTGCAGGCATGCATTCCACCCTGCTTTCCCCACTCTGGACTTCATCTTGCTTCACATAAATGCTCCACTTTGGTGAAGGGAGAACTGAGAGAGGAGCACTCACCCTGCCTCCATCACATGACCATTTGGATAGAAAAGGCAACTGATTACCTGCTTGAAACAGAGGCAGAACGGAGCACTACAATAACACTTCTAAAAGCTGTCTATTCAATATGTTTCAAATGTAATCAATGCAGATGTAGTAAGAAATGGCTTAATGATTAATAACTGAGGTTGTTCTATACTATCTAATATTACTTTATTTTATAAGATCATAAATGCATATTCATTCTAATTTTTAAAAATGTATTATTATTACTTTTCTTTTTTCTGTATTTTTTTTACAAAATAAAAATTATTTGAAAAAAATCTACCAGCCCTATTTAAGGGAAGGAACAGCTGTTGGGAGCAGTGCGGGACCATGCTGGTGGATTTGCCCTCCCCAGGGCACTTGCCCAAGTGAAGGTGCAAATCTGCCTGCGCACAGTCACCGCAGCTCTCCCTGGCTGTGGGGCAGAGTGCTGAGCATTGCACCAGTGTCCCTGTGCCACCATAGTGGGATCTGTCCAGGAGCATGGCCAGGGGAGAAGCCGACAGTAGTCTTTCTCCTGGCGATTGCCCACATTGTGCCGGCAGCCAGGGCTTTGGATCTAGTCCCCAGTTTGGTGGTGTAAGTTCATTAAGCCCACAGTCCATTCAGTGGTGGGGAGGCTTGTTTGCATTTTTAGCCTCTCCACGCTGCTTTAAAGCCCCCTTAAGAGTGTCAGGCTGATCTAGCTGTAGCACTGCTTCTGGCCACCCCAATGTTTGGATAGGACTGCCCATCTCAGAACTCAAAGCAGTCCAGTGCATCAATGCATCTCTCTTTCGCATACATTTTTAGCCTCCCCATGCTGCCTTAAAGCCCCCTTGAGAGTGGCAGGCTGGTCCATCTGTGGCATGCATCTAGGCACCCCACTGTTTGGATGGGGCTGCCCATTTCAGAACTCAAACCAGCCCAGTGCATCAATGTATCTCTGCTTTACATACATCAGGTAGCATGTCTTTTCTTGCTCAAAGACTTAAAACATATTCTCATAAATAGCAATGGACCACCCAATAGAGACACAGACCTAAGTACCCAAAAGCAAACTCTGAAACAATCTGAGACTAATAAAATCAACTGTCATCTTGAGTTCATCCAGTTGATCATCTTCCAGTATATATGCTATAGCATGCCAGCAGTGTTTAAGGGGGCTTATATTAGTGTTCATACATGACATAATTTTGCTGATGCTAATGTTCTTGTACAATAGGCCTTCAAAGGGAAACTCCAGGGTGAAAATGGTGAATTAGGGTTCATCAAGATGTTTAATACTAATACTTTTAACCTAGTTGGATATTTTAGCCTAGTAACATTATCACTTCTAATACCTTTGGATTCAAAAATCTTGTTGGGAAGACAGGAGCAGCTAGGGGAGAGAGGGAATGGAAGCCATTTACAGCTTGCTGGTATTTGTTGGTGCTTGATCCCTTTAAATTTTAAAGGACCATTATTTTCAGGGGGTAGACCTGACTTCTTGAGTTGTAGGCCTTTGTGTGTGTGTGTTCAGTGCCATCAAGATATTTCTTATGTTGAGTCTATGAATTAATGACCTCCAAAACATCCTATCATTAATAGCCTTTGCTCAAGTCCTGCACACTGAGGGTCGTGGCTTCCTTGATTGAGTAAATCCATCTCATGTTGGATTTCCTCTTTTCCTGCTATCTTCAACTTTTCCTAGCATTGTTGTCTTTTGCAATGACTCATCTTCTCATAATGTGACCAAAGTACGTTTAGCTTCTTAAGAGATTTCAGTCTTGATTTGATCTATAGTTCTAATCTAGGCATATCCCTATAGAAAATAGTATCCCTTTAAAATTTAAAGGAAGCCAGGAGGTGCTGCAAACAGCTGATCCTCTTAGATCTGAGATTGCAAATGCCTTAACAGTCCAGGTGCTCGGGCGCAACAGCCACAGAAGGCCATTGCTTTCACATCCTGCATGTGAGCTCCCAATGGCACCTGATGGGCCACTGCGAGTAGCAGAGAGCTGGACTAGATGGACTCTGGTCTGATCCAGCTGGCTTGTTCTTATGTTCTTATGTCTGTTAGACCAGGCGTGTGATGTTTGGAAGACTAGTCTACAGCCCATAGGAAAAACCCTCTCAGTCAGCCTTGGAACTTATTTTGGCTCTGGAGGCTCTGAGACCATGTTCTAGGTCTCTCTGTTCCTATAGCTGAGCCTGCATCTTTTTCTGTTTGTGCTATAAAAAACATTATAATGACGTAAAGTAGGACATGGGAGAATACCTAATAACAAAATAGATATTCAGAATTTTTGTTTCATTACAGTGTTTTTTCCTGCTGTTCATAAATGACATTGCACTTTGAAGATCACTTAAGACAGGCAGAAAAATGTGTAGTCCAGTTTTATCAATGATTTTTGTCAATGCTATAATAACTGTTTCCTACCAATGCTGTTTTCAGCGTTTTATTTAACTTTTGCATATATACAAGTAAAGCAGTATCTCTTCCATTAGTATAGTCTGTCTCTGAAATTACTGCAATGATTTCTTGAATAACATTGATGAGCATTTAATGACAGGTTTAATGTGTTTGAATTTACTGTACTTCTACTTTTCATGGCTGCTTTAGTAAGAATCTTTTTGAGGTTGAAAGTTGGCAGTCTCTTTCACAAACGAGAATGAATTCAAATGGTATATTGGCTTCTGTGCCTTATTTATAGTGTCAGAAAAACCAGCAATTGCACAGGAAGAGACCTTCTGCTTTAAACATCTGGAATTACTGTAAAATTTGTATTAGTAGTATTTTTCCTGTTTTTCTTTCTCACGGGAAAAAGACAGTCAATTAAGATGTGAATAATAAAATACGTGAATAATAAAAAAAATGGACGTTATATTTCACTGAACTAGAAATGAGCAGTATCTTTTGGGGTCATAGTTTATGATGTGCAATTTAATACTCTTTTCCCTTGTCTGTACCAGGAGATTAGTGAAAAATAAGCTGTGTAAATTAAGGTTATTGCAACATTATCTTCAGATATACAGCAGTGAAGATTACACTGAGTGATAGCACTAGAGTAGATTTTGTATAAAAAGAATTATCACAAAAAACCACATTCTGTATGAAAATATTGCTGCAAGTACTATTAATTGTATTTAAATTTCTAGCCAGCCACATCCCAGGATTTTTCGGGGAGCAGCCCTGATATTTTTTTAATACGAATCCCCTGCCTTGTTCCTGTAAAGACCTGTTCTGTGGCACCTGAATTGTGCTATACTGTTTCAGAGTTCGCAGAAGTAGGGAAAACAGGTGGCAAGAACTTGTGGGAGGTATCTATTCCACCTCCCCCACTATTTCCTTTCTCCATCCCTGAAAGCCTCTCCCCTTTCCTGCTTCCTTCTCTTCATCTATAGTTTCCAACCTTTAGGTAGGATCTCCTTGAATTGCAACACATCTCCCAGCTACAGAGATCAGTTCTCACTTAAGGTTGCCAACTCCAGGGAAATTACTACAGATTTTGGGAGGGCAAGGTTTGCCTTGGGAGGGCAAGGTTTGTGGAAGGCAGCAACCATAGTAATGCCATAGATCCACCCTCCAAAGCTGCTATTTTTTCCATAGGAAAATTGATTTCTGGAAAGCAACTGTCATTCCAGGTGATCTCCAGTTCCCACCTGGAGGTCTGTAACCCCAATCCACAGAAGGAAATGGCTTCTTTGGAGGGTAGAATCTATGGCATTATACCCTTCTGAGATACCTCCCCTTTTCAAACCCTGCCATCCCCAGACTTCACTCCCCTACACACACACAAATATCTAGGCTTTCCTAACCTGGATTTGGCAAACGTATCTCATTCCCACCCAACAGCCAGCTTGCCTTTATCTGTCCCTCTGACTTTTTAACGCAAGCAAGCAAGCCTTTATTGGCATACAGTCCCTCTGACTTAAGCTCCCTTCCAGCAGCCTGCTTTGGAAAACTGTGGTCCTGTTGTGTGTTTCTGGCCACTGGGCCAGGCCTGCTGCATGGTAGGGAACCCTCAAGGTCTTGTGAGATGGCACTTCACTTTCTCCTGTATCTAACTCTGTTCTTCCCTACAATTCACCAACCTAACTTATATCTGCATCCATCTTCAGATATATTTATTATTTATTTACTTCATTTATACCCCACCTTCACAATGGAGGATAAAGGTTACATCATTCTCTGCTCATTTTTATCTGCACAACAATCCTGTGAGGTAGGTTAGGTTGAAAATATGTGACTGGTCCCAAATCACCCAGTGAACTTCCACAGCATGATGGCTATTCAAAATCCTACTCTAAATCTACTCTGAAGCTATTCCATATTGGCTTTCATAAGATAGCTGCTGTTGAACCTAGCTGATCATGCATATAAGGTGGTATCAAGGTTATTTCCAGCCTAGGGTTCCCATCATCCAAGTGGGACCTGGAGATTGCCCAGAATTACCACTGAACTCTAGATGACAGAGATCTGTCCCTCTGGAGAAAATGACTGCTTTAGAAGTTGACCTCTATGGCATTATATTCAGCTGAGGCCTCCTCAGAGTTTACCACAACATCTTCTGGAATTACCCCACCTGGAACTGGTCACCCCAGTCAGGCCTGGCCCCAATTGCTCCTCCCTCAAAGACCAAAATAGGCCTGGAAATAACCCTGCTCCCTCTCTGCTTTTTTACTCATAGAAACCCAGCCTGGAATACTCTGATTGCCTATCAACAGCCACTGAGGAAATTCCTTGCTACAGGCACTCCTTTTATCATTTTGTGTTTTTAAAACCCTCCATATACATATGTGGTGCCTGTAGCAAGGAATTTCCTCCACATACATATATGGTGCCTTTTCTGTTTTGTCCATTCACAGTTCTAGTCACTGGATTTCGGTATTCAAAGATTTGGCTGACTTGGCTATTAGAATATAAGATTACTTCAAGACCAGATTTGCAACTCTACCGAAATGTTCTCCAAAGAAACTGGAATCCATGTGGAAGCTTCTTTTCAGCAGGAAGTATAGAGGTCACCATTGGTCATTATTATTTGACTTGTTTCTTTTCCCTAATTGTCATTTCCAAAAGGCTCATTTCCTGCTCAGGATTCTTTCAGATTATTTTCAGATTTGAAGAATTAAATTTCTTGTGATTAGGGTAGTTGTTCTGGTGATACACTGTATGTAGTTTTACTTCTTTCACATATGGAACACAAATTAGTAGTGTTCCTAAAATTTTTATTTGATGATTCCTTGGGGGAGGAGAAAGAAAGAAAAAGAATGAAATGATGCTACTTTCTCTAAACCTAGCATATGAAATAGTTCTAGTCAGATTAGCAAGATATGCTTTAATAATACTTTGGGTGGTATATGTAGAATGGATTGTTTAATACTTTGAGGTGAATTTTTATTTTCTTTAGTGGAGAAATGCTATATTGGTCAGGTTTGATAGTGCAGTGGAAAAGAATGGGGGAACTGATATCAGTGCTGGTTATGCTGGAGATCATGAGACCCAGATAGATGAAAACCATGTAGGATGGTAGTTGTAAGAAGGAGAGACACCAGGGCCCTTTTTGCACTACAGGTTTAATCTAGATTAATTATTTGAGGCTGCTCCATATTCCACAAGTTTTCTACACTGTCGAGCCCCCTAGCGCAGATTAGATTTGCTCACTTACTGACTTGCGCCACATCTGGCCGTTTACCCCACTTTTTCCCTGCCCCTGGATGTATGTAGTGTTTTTCAAAAAACCTGGTTTAACTCCAGATGCGCCCAGCTAGTGTGTGACGCAATTCAACCCAGCCAATCGAAAGGCACTACTGAATTGGAGTTGCGCCCACAGATTTTTAGGTTTCGATTTGCTCTTGCTCGCCTTTTACTGCTCTTCGCGGTCGGTCATGCTTTCCATTATCTCTCCGTAGCACTTGTTGGATCAGCAGGAAGGGAACAAGGCTCATTGTTATGCCGTTTATTAGGGGAAGGCTGTCCATAAGAGGCAGAGAGCCCCCCCCCTTTTGATGCAACCAGTGTGTACTTTGGACTTTTGGTGTGTACTTTGGACATAAGAGGCAGAGAGCCCCCCCCCCTTTTGATGCAACCAGTGTGTACTTTTGTAGAAGGAAGGGGGTTCTCTGCTACAGTGGAGGGGTGGGGGCTATCCAGGGGTGTAACGTGGCAAACTGGAGCCCTGAGTAAAACCTGAGTTGGTGCCCTTCATGGGCAGCCACCCCACCACAATAACGGTAGCCAATAGGAAGACATGAGTGTCATCTTCTCGTTGCCACATCATGCATGACAGCCAATCAGGACATCCATGGCAATCAAGGGCCACAGCACTTTTCGGTAGTGTGGAAATGTCGGCTTCCATGGAATGTAGGTGAGGTGTGGAAGAAAAAACCTACATCAAAAAACTTCAGTTGCTGCTCCACATAGCATTAATCCACATCTACTTTACATTTTTCACCAGTGCGAAAAGGGCCCAGATGAGATTGAACGAAAGTGCTGGCTAGATTTCACCCAATTTGTTGTTGTTTTCAACTTTCTTGATGAAAGTTTTTAACTTTCTTGATGAACAAGACCAACATAGCAACAATAATTTCTTAAGCTTTTCCAGCAGAGACATTAATAAATCTCTTAATTTAGTAGAATGTCTAGAAGGACAGTTCCTTGCTCTAAGCATTCTTTTTAATGTTTTGGTAAGAATGCTTTTAGATGGTGATAGTCTATCTAGATCAGGGGTAGGGAACCTGCGGCTCTCCAGATGTTCAGGAACTACAATTCCCATCAGCCTCTGTCAGCATGGCCAATTGGCCATGCTGGTAGGAAACTGATAGAATTAGTAGTTATCTGAAGCCCTGGGATATCTGACTTAATTCTGTTGCCCGTGAGTAGAAGAAATTATTGTGAAATCCCTTACAAAGTATCTATATTTCTCTATTACATTCTCTGTTTTTGTTTGTATAACAAGTATCTATGTATAAGAACTTGAAATTGATACAATGGAAAGCTAAGAATGGTCAAATTATTTTCCAGGATTGTGTAACTTACATAAGCTCATGTTCTTATGAAAGATAAATATCACATTGTTGTTGTTTCCAAAACCTCTAACAGTACCTAACAGAAACACAATTGTGTCAAGTGGCTTCAGGCTTCCATCTTTTCAAAGTGATGAAACTAAAAGAGCTCATTAGGTGCAGATTTAAGCTGGTTTGGATAAGCAAAGTCTAAGTTTCAGCCCTTGAGGCTTTGTCCACTAAAAGTTCACTGTGTTTTGACCATATAATAACTGCACAGGTTATCATTTTATTAGTGTAGAGATAAGCTAAGTATGTCTTGTCAATTAAAGTTGCCAGTATCTCCAAGCCAAATCAGTCTGTTTCTCTGTTTTGCATTAGAGCAGGAGAGAGAGAGAAATGTGGTTTCTATCCCCATGGTTGTTACCGTGCGGGGTGCAAGGGTCCTCTGATGATGTGATGACTGTATTAAAGAGTACATCAAATTGTTTTAGAGTGTTTTGATTTTTATGGTGGCCCTAAGAGAGAACATTGTGGTTTCAGCTTTACTAGAAAGCACAGAGTTCTAGAATAAAAAAAAGTCTGTCTTTGAAGCCTACTGGGACTTTGAGTCTTGCTGTGCCTATAGGCGCTGCTCCCATAACTGGCATACTCTGATCTATCACCAACTTGGGTACTGTTTTGCGACAAATTATTCAGCTATATTATATGGAATCATATATGTGCTTTAATCTTTACACATTTTATGAATGTATAATATTAATTGTAGAATCAAGTGGTTTATTTGTGGTAGCATGTTTGCTAAGTAACTGTCAGTGTGTGACCATAATAGATTATGAACTATAATAGATTATGATAAATACATAAACTTCTGCATCTCCCATTTGTGGGGAACATTGGAGGAATAGAACATATCCTGTATATCATTTTCACTATTTCAAATGTAGTCTTCATCATCTAGTTAGCAAAAAGTGGTACAGAGGAAGAAAAAAAGATCTGGGCTTTTGTTCTTCACATCTGTGGTTTGCTCTCCCCATGTCTCCCTCATACATCACATACGAACAACAGAAGGCCATTTTTGTTCTTTTTTGCCTTATACTCACCAATGAAGACTAGAGCTAAAGTGCTACTCAACTACATTGCCATAGTAGATTATCTCTTTATGAACTATTCTTCATCCCACTGTATCAGTTTTTTACCAACCAATCAGGTACTTGTTTTATGAGAAACAGTCAAGAAGATTATTTATGTCTCAGTAAATATGACTACACAGAAACACCCTCTCCCCACCCACCCTGTATGGGTACTGCCACTGCGTTTTGAGTGATTTGAAAGTGTCCCCCTGGAGACCAATTCTTACATTCTACATTATGAATGTGTGAAGATCACACATCCTCTCTATAAACACATTGGCCCAGATTCAGTGCAACATTTCTGCTTTTGCACAAGCAAAAATGAAAGAAAAAAACACAGTAACCACTTGTTCCACTTGTGTTTCTGCTTCTGCAAGAACCAATTTCTGGACTCTTTGTAGGGAAAGAAGTGAACAAGATCTGTGCAAGCAAAACTGTACAAAGTCCATTGATGTTTCTGCCTTTTCCAAGCCATTGTTTGCCATCAAGTGCCACCAGGCACTTCTTTTGCTTGTTTGTTTTCTGTCTCTCAGTCTTATAAACTGGAAAAGCTTTAAACAGTGATTTGTGTGTCAGCATTAATTGGCCTCCTATGTTAAAAGTTTAAATAAAAATGTTTGAATGCACTCTTTTTTGTAAACGGGGATGGAGTGGTCTATTTTATTTTGTATTGAACAAGCTGCATAGCAATGCAAAATGCTAGCACATAATTGTTCTCACATTATATAAAATATCTAGAATTTTTGACATTATAGGTTTTTCTCCCACTGGTCGCTTATGAGTAATTAGTAGATCAAACTTATTTGGATTTTCTTGAGTATATTCACATGCTTATATTTTTCATCCTTTGTTTGGCATATGCAATCTGGCATCTGAAATAAATCACAAACAATTGACAGCTCATCAAGTGATAATGTTTCCTTAATGTATTTTGCTTATTAAAATTACTAGCTTATTTTCAAATTTCTCTGCCCTCTTATTCTGCAAAAGTCTAGTTGGCTGTAGGTGGTAACCTGCAGACATAAAGGAGAAATATCAGGGACAGCCATGAGAGTAATAATAACTGTTTAGTATTTTAAAATCAGGCTAGCAAAATACATGTGAACAGTATCCTAGTATTGCTGATGATACAGATTTCTGTAGCTCAAACTGAAGGTTGTTGAGGGGGAACATTAGCCTCATGTTTTTCAAAATATTTGCAGTTTAAGAACACTCTTCCAAGCAGCAAAATGTTGGATTTATTTCAGTTCTTGGAGATTCACTTACGTGCTGCACCTTTCTTTCTCCATTTGTCTTGCAAATGTAAGCTTTTAATTTTTGAAGTGAATTGAAACATTGCAGCATTCGAATTAATTAATTTGTTTTAAAACTGACACTTCTAATGAGTGAAAACTTAGATCTATAGAACTAATGTAACCACAGCAACTGTGTATGCTATGTTTACCTCCAAATAATAAGCACCTTTGGTTGTCAGAATTATTTGTATTCCAGAGCAACAATCTATGTATACATGGATAGCACTGGCTATATGATACACTTTTCATTAGAAGGCTACGTACTTTAGCAGACTAAAACTTTGAAAGACCTGTGTAGTTAAGTGCATCCTAGATTGCAAATAACTTTATCTCCATTGTAGATCTAATATTTTTCATCCTTTCATCCTTTTTAAAAGTTACAAGTGAGCAGGAAACACCTTTACTTCATAAACATAGAAAGCTGAATGTATGCTTGTGAATGTGATCAAGATGTAATTTGCACGTGCATGCTGATCAAGATACAATTTACGTTTCTTGAGGGTGACATATTTTTCTACCTTAGGTGTTGTCTCATGTACACAGCTTTCAGCTCTTTCAAGTGACATAAATTTCTGGACAGAGTGGTCGATCCCTATTAATATACTGTCTATTAATATACAAAGTTGCACCATGTGTGACATTAGAAGCCAGGTTAACAGTAGCCTCTGTGAACTATCAAAACACAGAAGCAAAGGTGTTTTAGCATTTAAAAAATCAATATTTGTCTTATGTTCTTCCTTAGAGCGTTAGTACATCTTTGAACATTACAGGACCACAAGCATTTCTATTTCCATGTTTATTCTGCAGCACATTTTAATTATCTTGGCAAAATAGCAATGTGTACGTGTGTGTGTGTAGATATGTAAGAAAATTAAGTATAGTAGCCTTGTTCATAAAGGTCTTAGATACGTTAAGCTTTCCATAATATGCAAAAAGCATATTATTATTTTTAAAAGCAGCCCTTAACTATTTATTTTTAAAATGTTGTAATCACATTCTGATATGTAGAGGAACACTCTTACTACTGTCACATTAAAGCATCATTTTGATTCATAAGGTTTTATCTTACAAATCACATGTTTTGGGTGAAATTTCTGTTTGCTCACCAATATTAACAGACACTCAATGACTGTGAGAGGAATAATGGAGGGTAGAAGGTTCCCCCCTTCCATAAATAAAATGAGAATCTTTTTTGAGTTCTTCCCTGAGGCTGAAATGTTTATCACTCCACCCTCATTCAACAGAAGTGAATTTTATAATAAATTTTCCCCTAATCGGGCTCTGTCAGTGAGGTGTCTTATCATTGGGAGGAAAATGACACCGATCCTATCGAAAAACAGAAACGATGTCACCGTGTCTCCAATCACAGCTTCTCAGCTTCCATATCTACCTTCTCCACAAACACCAAGAACTACTTTTTCTTAAGAACATCAAACCCCAGCAAAATCATTAAAATTGCACCCACGTAGAGTTGCAGGGATCAGCCACACTGGCGCAAAATGGGATGTGGGAAAAGAGACTCTCTAAATGTGCTAATTCCATTGTCACGTGTTTACGGCTTAATTTTAATCAGTTAAAAAAGCCACAGATTGCAATAAATTGGCATTATCTTCTGTGACACCAGAGGACACAGTTGGTTCAAGGATTTAGAGGGTCTCTGGCAACAGTATATAGTGCTGCAGACAAAGTATTTTTACGCTTGAACTACGGTAGCTAAGGTGCAATCCCCAGTTAAAACTGCAAACAAAGACTATAACCCACACAGTGCGAAGTTCAACATGCAGACCACCTTCAGTTTAGAATGCTAAACCAAATACTGCAGAACACTTTTAAATGAATGATGGTTTGTGATAATTTGGGAAGAGGAATTAAACACAGTGGTTCTCCTGTGTGAACTGTCAGACAGAATGCTTAAAGCTCTACTTTGAAAGAACTGCTACAGAGTTTTCTCCATTCTAGTTCCAAAGAGTTGTTTGAATTAGTTACATTTTTGTATGAGAGTTGTGCACCTACACCTTTATAACGTGCCATGTAGTTAACACATAAACACAAAGAGAGCCACATAAAGTAGTCATCTGTGAATCATATAATTTTGCTTGCTAGAATGAGAGAGGCTTTGAGAGTTTGTTTTCTAATAAGGAGCTATCTTGGTCATGTGTGGATTGTTCATAGCATCCTTTTTTGAGCACGCGCTCTCTCTCTCGCCCACCCACCCCCTTGTCTTTCTTTATAGTTTGTAGTTTCCTGAAAGGAACTGATTGAAATCTTTCTTTTAGCTAACAAGGAGCTTCCTTTTGCTGAGGAAAATATCTTAACAAATACGTGTATTTCCCAATTTTAAAAGTTACATAAAGAAAAAAAATTATTTTTTGAGCTAATAAATTAATCACACACTGGAAATGCATGTGCAGTGTGATGTTAGAAACAATGAGAAGCTGCTGAGGTGAATAGCCATTTGGAGAAATAATTTAACTCACCCGACCGTATATCCTATTCTAATATAGCTATGTATTTCGAAGAAAATAAACTGCTTGTTTGAATTAGCACTAGCCAGATTGTGAAGTATTATTTTTACGAAAATGTATAAATGCATTTCGTGCACAGTATAATACATGAATCATGCAGTTTTCAGAACTAGTAATTCTGTTTTTCAAATGTTCTGGTGTAAACATAATAAAAGCAGTTAAAATTAACAGAAATGATAATTCATGCAACTTCTCAAAAGCAAGCTGTTTTAAACAGATCTTTATTTAAAAAATGTGAAGAAGCTGAAGACATTTCTGGGAGACAAATTTGTCACTTTTAGCTACGTCGATGCTTTCATATAAATATCAATGTGTAAGGGTTAGGGTTATTATAATATCAGAAGTCAAATTATTAACAGAATTTTAGAGGACCCTTTTTAATTAATTATTTTATATTTTTAAAAAATAGGTAAGCTGGAAACAATGAATAACATAGTTTGTATTTTGTACTTCCTAGCCTTACTGATTATTTTCTCATGGGTATTAATATAGCCTTCTTTTAAAATTAAACAGATTTCAAAATTAATGGATATGTATTTGACATGTCTATCTACTTTTATTCAATTTTTTAGTCGACTTTTATCATTATGCTGCTTTGAGTATATTATAGTATATGTATAGTCAGCTTGAGTAAATTTGTGGCGCCCCTTTTCTGGAATAATAGGGCAGTGAAATTCTGATACAAATTTCAAATACTGTTAATTTTTGAGTCTGGATTACTTAGCTCTACATAACAGCTTTGTACTAGTGTTCATAAAACAGAAAATAAACTACATAGCATTTTAGAAGAAAATATCTTCATCTAGAGAAGCATTTTGTTTTTTTTAAGTTTTTGATACTGATCTACTATTGGTGAATGTGTTTATTTTTTTTTACTGTTGAATATTTACAAATTTAATTTCTTGAAGTTTTAATTAGATGTAGCTGTGTTTGATCCTTGATTCGAATTGATTGTATCCCTGCCTCCTGTAGCTGAATCCTAAGCATGTAAGTCCCATTGATTTCAGTGGAAGTTACTTACAGGTATGCTTACTTAGGTTTATGGTATGAGTAAAGTTATCAAAGATGAAATGCTGTATTTAGTTTTGTGCCTTTTATAAAGCTGAAGGTTTTTGTGGGAGGGTGTTATATAAAAAAAATTGGTTTATGTTATTTGTGTGCACTTCATACTTTCCTGACTACAATGCTGGGAATATATTTAACTACTACTAAATTGCATAGTTAAACTAATCTCTAATATAGCATATTTAAGCTTCAGTTTTGCCTGGTGAGCTGCAAACAGCTTATACAAGTATAAATGTAAGGTATATTGCTCTGTGGAACAATGGGAAAAGGAAGAAAAGTACCACTGCTCACTTTTACAAAACAAGTCAAGCATGTGCTTGGTGTTTATAGCAACTTGTGTAGACTGGTCCTTTTGCTGTGTAAATTACTGTTTAAGCTTCAGTTAATAAGCTTGAAACTGTGTATTGAAACAGGAAGGTAATATAATTATCATCAATGCAAATAGTAACTATTCACACTCTGTCTGTAGCCTTGTCTTTAGCTGTCTGTGATCGTGCTATAGTGAAATGACTGACTCCCTGCAAAAAAAAAGAAAGAACCCCCTCTAAAATTGGTGTGTTCTACTTTTCTGCACATAGGCTGCGCCATTGAGCTACTAGTCAAATAAAAATGTTTTCTTTCTGACTGTTGTGTAACAGATGAAGTTGAAAATGTACTTAAGGGAACTATCAGCATCTTTTTTGTGTTTGTTACCATAATGGAATTTGCAAGAAAGGCCACATTTTTAAGTACCTAGTTGTAACTTTAGTGAGTGTATTGTAAATTCCATCCTATTAAGTTTTTCTCCATAGTTCTAAATATGCTATTGTTACTTTTTAGTACAATATAACATAGCTATTCTTTTTGAAATGTATATCAATTTCATATTAAACATTTATTCATATACCAGTCATATTAATAATACATTTTACAGAAGAAGTACTATCTGGATTATTTGGTAAGGAGTTCTAAATAAAATGGTAATCTCACAAAATATAGCTTAAAGGTAGTATGATGAACACAATTTAAACTTGATTAATTTAAAAAAAGGAATCTCTGAATACATTTAAAATAAGTTTCATTGTGTCAAGATTCTTTTTCTTTTCTTTAAAAGTGTTCTTTAATTTTGGTATTGAATTGTGCTATGTAGTAACAACCAATTAACCTCCAGTATCAGTGAAAGGGATTTGTTAAAGTCAAAGTGAATACTATTAGTGCTCCGCTAATAGAAGATGTGAAATGTTCTGTAAGTCTAGGGAAATGTTCCTTCTGTTCTGATTAATGTGTGATACACAGTAGGTACAGTATTTGCATAAATACTAGGTACATCTGATATCAGTAGCTTTTAGGTGTTTGGGGTTCTTTTTGATAAATGTTGGATAGTTTTACTTAATGTCATGAGTAGATTACAATGCATATAAAATAGCGGAATAGTCGCAAAGTTTTATATCATTTAATGAAATGAAGATATTGGGGGGTGGGGAGAGATTTACCTGAATCGTTAGTGCTGCACATAGTAGGGCAGGTAAAGTCTACATATTATAAAGTTTGATACGATTCATTCAGCCAGTTTCTAGTCATGGTACAGAACACAGTGTTCTGGAATGTTCCCACTTTAAATAGGAATGTCTGCGTTGTCTAGTGCAGGGACACCTTTTGATTTTTAAATTTAGTGATAGAAATAAAGCATATATGAGATATGAATGCCATATTTCTGAAACATTAGATATATATATTTACAACATGTTTTCTTTAAGCTGATCATATTAGTATTGCTTTGAACCTATTTGTTTTTCAGCAGTGAATTATTTTAAAAGCAACAACTGCATTTGAACACGATAGTAACATTGTTACACAGCAGAATAAGTTTAAAAACCCATTTCCCAAAAAATCTTAATATTATCTTTATATGACATAGCAATGTAATTTAATTACTTAGGCCGTTTCTGCACGGCCCCAAAACCTCAGCTGACGGCAAGAATTCTGCCCGGTTGGTGAGGAGAGGCCTCGCATGCAAGCATCGCGGGCGGACCTCTAGAAGGACGGCAGGCTGACTCCGCGTGGAGCGCCTCTTCCCCCTCCTGTCCGACTCACCTTGTCCCATTCGTCGGCCTGCTGGCGATGAAGCCCATACGTTGCCAGGGCGGGGCTCCGCTGCATGGCCAGCAGGCCGACGACGGGGACAAGGTGAGTCGGACGGGGAAGGGAAACAGCGTGTTCCCGGCGGTGCTGTTCGCACCGCGCCGCCGGGAACACGCTGTTGAGGGAAAAACAACCCTTTAAAGGGTTGTTTTTCAGGGCGGCTTGACGCTGCCCTGGGGGAGGGGGAGCAATGCCAGATTGGCGCTGCTGCTTAGCAGCAGCGCCGCCTGTGCGAATGGCTCCCTGGGGCGGCGTTTATCCCGTCCCAAGGGCGCCATTAAAGGGCCGTGCGGAAACGGCCATAGAATGATTCATTTGGTGTCTTTGTTAGCTTCTTTGTATTGGAGATGTTGGAGTTTTATTACCATAATAATATATTCTGGAAATATGTTGTCATTTAAATAACATATGTATTTAGTTTGGGAAGGAAATTCATGTCTGTAAGAAGAAGAAAATAGAATATATTAGTCTCTGATGGGAAAAATTCTGCTTGATAATGATGATAAATCTTGGTTAACTGGGATTATTAGTAAACTTTATTCAAATATAGATTAAAATACATATCTTTTTTCAGTCTAGGAAATTAACTTTGAGCCTGGTAAGTGGCAACATTTAGCAACAATGAAAAGCATTGCCATCTCCCACTTTAAAAAAGAGTTTGGATTTATATCTCCTGTGAGGAGACTTAAAGGGGATGACAATCTCTGTTCCCCTTCCCCCACCCCACAACAAACACCCTGGCTCATTCCACACATGTAGAATAGTGCACTTTCAAACTGCTTTCAGTGCTCTTTGAAGCTGTGCGGAATAGCAAAATCCATTTGCAAACAGTTGTGAAAGTGGTTTGAAAACGCATTATTTTGCGTGTGTGGAGGGGCCCCTGTGAGGTGGGTGGGGCTAACAGACTCGGAAGAACTGTGACTAGCTCAAGGCCACCCAGCTGGCTGGTGTTGGATTGCACAGGCTAATCTAGTTCCCCAGATAAGCCTCCACAGCTCAAGTGGCTGAGCGGGGAATCAACCCTGGTTCTCCTGGCCTTAACCACTGTGCTGCTGCTGTTCTCTTACTTGGCTGTGTTATAATGTGCTCAAGACAGAACTGCCAGAGACTGGCTTTATAATATGTATGTACACTGACTGCTCAGAAGAAGCTTGAAAACATCCTGCAGTGTGCAGTGTGGGGGCATGAATATATGGGGGAGAGTGGGGACTGGGGTTCTAAAATCCCTATCATCCTAAATTCTAAGATTCACTGGGTAGAGTCTAATTATGTGATGATGTTGTGGCATCAGGCCTGGTGCTGTCACATTAAATAGTTGCATTAATAGTTGTACGTTGGCATATCACTAGGTATGTACTACATGATAAGTTTTTTCCATTTATTTTGAGACCACTTTTACCCCAGTCATTTTTCTGGAAGCTCGTTCTGAGTCACTTTTCCCCTCATGTATAATGTTTTTGAGGGCTTTCTTGGTCTTGACCACTGCCTTGTACCTCAAACCTACTTTTTGATGATTGAGTGTTGTAATAATCAAGCCACTCCCCCTCCTGTCCTGAAAAAAAGTGGTTTTATTTTATTTTTTAAACCCCACTACAGAATTGACATATTGCTGTAATGCTAGGTCTAGAAGGTTCTCTGAATTCCCAGCTTCCATTTAGTTAAAAAAGAGGCATATCTCTGCCATGGAAGGAGGTAGAGATTTAAGCATACATGCACAAAAACAAATAAAAGGATGAGGCTTCTGAGATTCTACCTATGACAAAAGCAATGAAATAACGAAATCCGATGAAATAATGAAACCCTGTCAATGAAATCCAGATTATTAAGGTACATACAGTAGAAATAAACTGACTCTGCAACGGTGAAAATGCGGAGAGGGCAGATGTGTGGAAGAATCATGCCCAACTGGTTCCAGTGCTTGTGGATCAACTCCCAAACAAAGCAGGAGTATGTTGTGCATACAGGGAAATGCTTGGTTAAAACAAGATCGAATATAAAGAGTAATAAATTCACTTGGAGAAGGTAAGGGCTTTTCAACTGACTCATAAGTAGCAAGCTTCTCCTGTCTGTTTATGCTTTCTTTGACAAATGGGTTTTCCATTATGTACCACAGTGTGTCAGAAAAGGAGTGTGATGGACACATGGTCCAGTCAGGAAGAGCAGACCTGCAGCTTGCTATAAGAATTCCATATGAGTACAAAATAACAGGAAGTAATACTATATTCATGGGTCTTCTTTATGCTGGTTTTCTGCTGAACATGCTTCTTTTATTAGAAACCCAAACAAGATAAGATGGATTATATAAGTAGAAAAATTACAGGACTGTGGTAGAAATGCATGCTTAGCTTAGAGGACCCCCATCCCCACCTCAGTAAAGAACTTGAAAAGCTTTTGTTGATTTCTCATCCCATTGTAAAATCCTGCAAAAATCTCTAGATACTCCCTCAGGCACTGACGGGATTCTCATGGTGCTTGTTTCAGACTGTTGAACTTGCACTTGGTGTTTCTGTTCTCTGCCTACTGAATTCTCAAAGCGATGTTCACTTGGAAAAAAATTCTTTTAACAAACCCCACTGC
Organism: Sphaerodactylus townsendi; assembly: GCF_021028975.2. Taxonomy (NCBI): domain Eukaryota; kingdom Metazoa; phylum Chordata; class Lepidosauria; order Squamata; family Sphaerodactylidae; genus Sphaerodactylus; species Sphaerodactylus townsendi. The sequence goes on along the minus strand of NC_059432.1, from coordinate 55,750,907 downwards.
TTGCAGCCAAACTTTGTCATTGCAGGGTTTGAAACACATGAAGCATGTAACTATCCTGAATCTTCAGTCTGTCCAAAGTGCAACAGTTGCTTGGGCTGGATACGCGTATCCTGTTGCCGTTCTACTGAAAATCTGGATTGACTGCCCATCTGCTTCTGGGCGTAATTTAAATTGCTGATTCTTACCTTTTAAAGATTAAATGGCTTGAGGCCAGGGTACCTGAAGGACCGCTTCCTCCTGTATTAACCAGCCTATTGGTTAAGACCCTCCCCATAATCCTTGCTGTCTATGTCCCTATCTACAGATGTGAGGCAGGTGGTGACCAGAGTAGGACACCCTGCTCTGAATAAATAAATGTACTAAATTTTAATAACCGGAAAGCTTTCAAATGGGTGAGAATCATTACATATGTGATTTTCCCACATACGGTCTAAAGTGATAGCTCTTTCTATCATCACAAGATTGTACCACCACAAGATTCTACCACCTTCTGCTGCATGTGTAGTCTTATTGGCCCTAATGTATCTATGTAGGCTTGACCTAGATCTTGCAAATACTTCACTTGTTCCAGCACCTTAATTGTGCTTTGAAATATCCAACTGAACAGTTTTGAAAAATATTTACAAAGAGGAGCAGGGGTATTCTATTTGTGTTCTGCAATAGAAACATCCCTACATCCACTTTCTGTACAAGAGTTATATACCCTGTTTCCCCGAATATAAGACATCCCCTGAAAATAAGACATAGTAGAGGTTTTGCTGAAGTGCGAAATATAAGGCATCCCCCGAAAGTAAGACATAGCAAAGTTTTTGTTTGGAAGTATGCCTGACGAACAGAGCACAGAAAAATAAGACATTCCCTGAAAATAAGACATAGCACATCTTTGGGAGCAAAAATTAATATAAGACACTCTCTTATATTCGGGGAAACACGGTAATTGATAATTGAGCATTATAGGTACCTGGCAAAAGGACCTGATCTGGATTTGCAGGCCCAATTCACCTTGGTTGAGGTAATCCACATGTGGCTGACAGCTGCTTTGCTTGGCCAGGATATGCCTGAAACAGGCAGGGTAAGACTGCTGACTCTGGGCTAAGTAATCGAATCTGGCAACCAGGTAGAGCCCATCACATTAACAAGCCCTGCTTCACAGAGGAAGCAACCCAAGAGATGGCAGCGGCTGAGACAGGGCTCCAGGACACTTCCTAATAGGGCCATGGTGGCGAACCTATGGCACTCCAGATGTTCATGGACTACAATTCTCATCAGCCCCTGCCAGCATGGCCAATTGGAGAACATTAGAAAGGTGGCCTATTTAAGGAACATCTGCAGCAAGCCAGGGAGGATGAAGTATCCCTGCTCTGGTAACGTGTGAGAGCAGAGGGTGTAGAAAGAAGGAGAAAACTAATAGTGCAACCCCCTTCTGTCTCTCAAATCTGAGGCCTTTGGAGTCCACTTCTGGGGAAATCAGATTAGCCTGTACACTCCCACACACGCCAGCTGGGTGACCTTGGGCTAGTCACAGCTTCTCGGAGCTCTCTCAGCCCCACCTACCTCACAGGGTATTTGTTGTGAGTGGGGAAGGGCAAGGAGATTGTAAGCCCCTTTGAGTCTCCTACAGGAGAGAAAAGGGGGATATAAATCCAAACTCCTCCTCCTCCTCCTCCTCCTCCTCCTCCTCCTCCTCTTCTTCTTCTTCTTCTTCTTCTTCTTCTTCTTCTTCTTCTTCTTCTTCTTCTTCTTCTTCTTCTGTGGGCAGGGAAAGGCAACATGGCCTTGATGAGGAGAAGCATCTCAGTTAACAATTTTTGTTGAAAATAATTTGTCTCTGCTGCAGTTCTCAATCACACATGCAAAGAATGAGTTCAGACTTCGTTGCAAAATGTACAAAGAGAATCAGGCTATACTAGTACTGGAAAACATTATGGCATGCCAGGATTTGGCAGGAGTTTGTCATAGCCAGGATAACTCTGCTGTTGGTCAAGTGAAGAAAAGGAGACAATCAGAAGTGATGGAGTGGTAGATTCCTATAAGCCTTAAAACAGCATTGAAACATTTGAGACATTAAAACAACATTTAACCTAAACTATTGATAATATAATTAAAAAGTTCAATAAAGCATATAGTATAAACAGATATAATGCAGCCAAGGAGATGGACCAAGAATAGTGAGGAAACACTGATCAAAAGAAATCCCCACTTGCTGGCAGAAGATAATGATACAAAGAAATAGATTACCCTCCTTGGGGAGGGAATTCCAAAGTTTTGGTGCCACAACCACAAAGGCTGTTTCTCAGTTTGTTGCCAATCTAGTCTCAGATTGCAAGAGCACCCAAAGCAGGCCCTCTGAAAGTGAACAAAAAGAAGGTCCTTAAGGTGTGCTGGCCCCAACCTGCATAGGGCTTTAAAAGTCAGCATCTTGAATTGGGCCTGGAAGCAAACTGGGATTCAGTTCAAATGGAACAAGACTGCTGTGATTTCCATCCTACAACCCACTTCCATCAACGTTCTGGCTGCAGTATCCTATACCAACTGTAATTTCAAGGCACTCTTTAATGGTAGCTATGCATTAATCACATTGCAGTAATGTGATACTGATGTTAACAGAGGATGCACCACTGTGTCCAGATCTTTCCTGCCCAGGAAGAGCTGCAGCTGGCTCACCAGCCAACACTGTTGAAAGGTGCTTTGGCCATTGCTGCCAATTGTTTATCCAATGGTTGGTCTGGGTCCAGGAACACCTCCAATGATGAAACTGCTTTTGAGGGAAATGCAACCCCATCCAGCATACAAGATATCCCAGTTCTAGGATCAAATCTTCCCCTATCAGTAGTATCTCTGTTTTTTGGGATTATTGTTCAATTTTTTAACCTTCATCCCAAAACTGCCCACAGGGACCTGTTAACAGTTTCTACTGCCTCCTTGGAATGTGTTGGAAGCACAAGATAGAACTTGAGTGTCGTATGCATCTTCACGTAGTCCTAAAGAATACAATGATCAATCAAATCAAAAGCAGCCGAGTGGTCTAGAGGTTGTACTCCCCATAACCATTTCCTTGACTGAATTGTATTCAATCTTCTTCGTTCAGGAATCCCTGAAATTGACCAGCCACCACCTTGGTCAAGAATAGTACATTTGAGACTGGATGATAGTTACTAAACTCCTGGGTCCAGAATGTATTTTTATATGAAGGGAAACATCACTGCCACTTCAGAGCAGAGGTGACAACCCTTCATTTCAGGAAGGCATATCCTGGACATTGTCTTTGAACCTCTTCCCCAAGCAGATTTAAGCATCTAGAAGGGGCGAGAGTCACATCAGGTGGTAGGTCTCAAATTTCCAAGAATCCTATCCATATCCTCAGATTGGACAAGCTGAAAGATATCCCACTAGACAAATTGGCACCCTGGGACTATGTGATACTGTCAGTGCTAATGTAGAGTCTAAGTGGGAATTAACATAAGAGAGTTTGTGTTTAGAAAAGTGATTACAGCAGGCTTCGGAGCTGTCAGCTCTTTCTGTAGAAGATGGTCTTCTGTAGCTGGCTAGAGCACAATGAGCCCCTGACCACCCAGAAGAGTTCTGCAGGTCTATGCTGGGCAGGCACAATGGAGGTGAATTTTTTTTCTCTTTGCCACAGTCACCATCATGGAATAGACTTTAAAGTGAGCTGTAGCACATGCATTGTTGGATCTATTTCAAGGCTTTCTCCAGCACTAGTGTCTCTCATATTTTTCAATAACTGCAGTCCCTCAGTAGCCCAGAGGGCTGCTCAAGCTCTTAGACCTGAGAAATGGCACCTAGGAGTGATCTTGTCAGTTGCATAGGACATTTCTTCATTCCAGATGTTGATCAGGGCATCAACAGGCTCACCAACTCCATCAGCTGAAAGCTATCGAGAGCTGTCTGAAAGTCATTCAGGTCTATCAGGTATGGGGACAGATCCTCTTAATTGATTCCACATCCCTGCTTTGTATCCTTTCAAGTCTTCGGATCCCCTTTTCTCTGCCCAGAGCAGAATGTTATGGAAATGATTCTAAATATTCCCAATTAATACTCACAAATCCGACAGTAGCAGTGAAACAGTTTATTCAGGAACACGTCTATATAGAGGTGGAGATTGACCCTTGGTAGTAGTCAATCTGAAGTCTGAGGTGCAACTCGGCTCATTTTTATACATCTCCTAGCTAGCCCTGGCAGCCAATCAGGAAGTTCCACATGGTCCTCCAGACTGACCCCCAGTCGTACAATCTAACTATAAGGCATTAGCATATCTCATATGGGGTGAATGTAACTCTAGAAATTCCCTGGCTTGTTTTTGTAGTCATTTACCGATAACAGCTTCTGCATTTTAGTTCTTATAAACATATAATATAAAGCAAAACATTATCTTACAGTAAAACCTCATTCATTGTTTTAAAGCCCGTTACTCAACTTCCTCTTTCCTATATTTTTAAGCGCTCAGCTTTCTTCTTGTCTGGTAAACAGGTTGTTTCATGCAAGCTATTACAAATCTTTCTGTTAAACAAGTTCCCTTTTCCCTTTATCATTGTACACATTGTTTATGAATCTCTCACAACTCACAATTTTCTCATATCAATTCCCAGCTTTTCTTTTCATAATAAACTTGTGAGAGTTCACCCTACATACTTCATCTCATTCCCTTGGTCAACTTCTCATCTTGTTAACACTTCATACATAGCTATTTCTTCTATAGGAAGGGAAGTGTAAGATTCATTAACAGGCATGTCTCCAGGCGGCATGTATACTCTCTCGGCTATGGCTAAGGCAAGGGAGACTTGGGTGTGGGCAGGAACACAATAATAGACCAATATCACCACTCCTACCAAGCCAATCAATCCCAATCCCATTATTAGGTCTTTTAGCCACCCGAGGTCAGGAAACCAGTCCCGCCATTCAGTATCTTTTGAAAATTCGTAACATTATACAACTTATACATATTAGTTTCAATTTGTCTTAACTCATTGATATAATGGCAACAGGTGGTAGCAAGCCAGAAACAAAAGCCTCTCCTGGAGTTCAGCATGAAGCCCAAAGCAATTTCATGTTGAAACGTCCTTTTAAAATCAACTTTGACTCTCATATTCTTGCTACTATTTGCAGTGTTGTTAGCTAGAGCTTCTAATTCAATGGACATTCTGTGTAACTGTTCAACACTCCACACATCTTTCATAAGTGGCCCTGCTATAGCTATACTATTCTCTTCTAATGTCAGAAAGTTTTGTTGCCAGGCTTTCCTGGGTTGCTTTTTCTGGTAGTATGCTATGTTTCCAGGTTTTAAAGTTCCTAAGGTGCAAGTGCCTTTCCATCGGGGTGGAAGTATCTTAAGCGCAAAACTACCACAAATTCAATAAATCCCTGGCAGGAGTGCATATATGTATAAGTTTACATCATATCTAATTTGTAAATGAACCATATTAAAAGGGGTTACCACATTATTAAACAATGACAATGCACCTGGATATTTGTCATACTGCTTTAAGCAATTAAAAGCAGGGTCCTTTTCAAACCAGGGGTTATCTTTGCACACCATTCCTGCCTGAGAGAATATTATGGTCCTGAAACAGGTGGGATAATTACCTAATTTTTCTGCTATTTTGGGGTTAGAAGCAGGGGACGGAAAAGGTCTCAGTGGCTCTGGGGGACCTGTCATCCCTATCCATAATGCACGACCTTGAGGGGTTATCATCTTGTCGAGCAACTCTCCCTCTAACGCTCGCTCTTCAGCCCCCTCTTCATCTATTACCATCCACTTCAAGGCTTGCTTTCCAGTTTTTTCAAATGTTTGCCACTGGAGGCAAAGTGGAGTCATAGGCCAATCCCAGGGGTGTGCCAAACTGGTGCGATTGGTATCAACAAACCCCTTATCTCCGTTGTTCGGAATTTCTGTAGGGTTCGTGGCCCCAGCACAAAAAGTGTCGTTCCAAGCCTCTAATGTGAGGACAGACGATGATACTATGGGCCAACCCCCTCTTCCCTCAGCAGGTCTTTGGCTACATAACCAGCATTCAGACACATTTAGGGCTCTGCTCATACGTTGGGCCATTTGGTGGAACTGGTTTTGGCGCCAATCCATTTGGACTAGGGGAAGCACAAATAACGGTAAGAGGAGTTTCATGTCTCCTTCTTTTGCTCTTTCGTTGTTGTCGGGCGTTAAACTACTTAATGTTTACTGGACTTAATATTTATCCCTAAACTTATTAACTAGGGGACAAAGCATGGGGACAAATGGCTGCTTTTCCTCTTTTTCTGTGTGCGACTGTGTGTAATTACTTTTAATTGTACCTAACAAAACCTATTTAAATAATCTGCTGGCCAATTGTTAAAACACATTCCTCTCTTCTATAACTATTCTTATATGATACTTAATTTTTCTACATTCAATTACATTCAATTACATACAATTACAATTAATTACTATAAAAGCAAACCCTAACAACAGCAATTATTAAAATACATATATAAAATGTTCAAACCGACGCTCAGGCGTCCAGGGGTTTTCTTAGTCTAAATAGCGAAGATAATGTTTGTACGGAACAGCAAAAATCATAAATAGTTCAGGTATAGTTCCAGAAAACAGTTCAGGTATAGATCCGAAAAATAGTTCCAAAAATAGTTCCAAAGAAAAACAGGACTGGTGGAGCTGGCGTCCTCTGTTTAACTTAAGTTGCTAGAAGTGGTCTCAATGCCACCCATAGTCTCAATGGTTCAGTCTCCACCGACAAAAACTTAGTCACCAAGCAGGCTGGAAAAACAGACTGTGTTCTTCTAGGGGCGGAGTCTGCCGCAGCACTTATTTCCTGTGAGCAAACAGAACAAAGGAGAGTGCCAGCAAGATGCTCATATATATTTTTATAATCTATATATACTTTCTTATGTATCTCACCCTATGAAGTTTAGCTTACCAATTGAGCTTTCTAATCTAACTCTTAAACAAATTTTAACTTGTTTTAGTCTCCAAACCTAATATGTACATTATATACTTTACATTACACAAAACTTTTATTCTTCACTCTTTTCAGAGAATTACATAGGCCCATAGAAGCTTTTTTTCATTACTTTCCTCATTGGCAAAACAGCTGCCCTGTTCCCCTCTTTCACTTCTGTCTTTCTCATGTCTAAGCAAGTCTTTGCTTGTGTTACAGACCCTCAGTTTGGTATCTTTTTCTCCCTCCTATATCTGCCTTCTTTGCTTTTGGGAATCTATCTTCCATTCCTATGTCGGGTTTCCATTCTCGCTATAACTACATTTTGGTTAACTACTTCCTTACATTATATAAATCTCTTTCTTTCTAGCTGGGCTGGGCTGGCACACAATTCAGTTTACTAAACAGAACAAACTCTTGCCCCGTATAGTCTTGCACAACACATCACAATAACACAAAACATATATTAGAAACACATATCTCTTAAAAACATATCTGTTTTCTTTTCTTTTTAGGCCTTTTTATACTTTCCGATAGCTGTCAGTGGTGTGGTGTTGCACAAAAATAGGAATACATGTTCCACAATAATTATTTTTGCTGAGAAATCATCTCAATTGCCCCTTGATCTGGGGAAGGGGTAGCTCTTGTATCCCTTCCAATTCATCGTTATAAAGCCCCACTATACTTTGGAACTTCCAGGGACCACCCAACACACACTCTCTGTCAATCTCTGTCACCATCCCCAAGCGGGTTATATTCTCCCCCTCTCTGAGTAGGTCTGCCACTCCCAATTTTGTCTACAGCTCCCTACCTATAAACCGTATGCCACTGGCATCTGCAAAAACTCATGCACATAAAGGGGCTCATTACCATTTACATACACGACAAGGGGTGCTAGAATAGGGATTTCCAAGGGATTCCCTCCTACTCCTACCTCCAGTGTGCACCATCTGGGGACATTTTCAGAACTCATAGCACCCGCATCAACATGGGAAATTTCTGGGTGTCTGTCCTGTCTGGATCTGTTTGGCAGTTTGCCGGTCCGTCCTGTCTAGGTCTCTCTGACCTGACCTTCTCCAGTCTACCAAACCTACCTAGCCCTTTGCCCCAACCGGGTCCAACCCGCGCTGGCTGACTAGGCTTCTTATTTTAACCGGGTCCAACCCGTATTGGTCCAGTCGGGTCCAACCCGCCCTGGCTACCCCAACCAGGTCCAACCTGCGTTGGTTGACTATTCTTCATACCTTCTAATCTATTCTAAAACATCTGCATGCTATCCCCCAATTATATAATCCCAGGGAGTGCCATCCTTTCCCTTCTGGGGGGCCCAAATGCCGTGTTGATGCCGACAGAGAAAAACTGCCCTGAACAATTCCCGAAACGTTCCCAATTTTTGGAGCCTGCAGGTTTCCAATGCCTGAAACATGCCTGAAACATCCCCCCTCCTCTGGCCGCTCCAATGCACCGCTCTGATGCACTGGTGCTGCTTGTGGAAATGGGAGGCAAGTGAGAGGATCTCAAGTTTGGTATAGTAGGGTCCATACTCTGCCTCTACTGCTTTGCTTGGGGAGGTATACCTGGCATACTTCTCCCTAAACCTTGTTTTGGTCAACACACCACCACACTATGGGAAATCCAAACTTAATAGTTCATTAATATGCGTACTAGCACAATTGCCTGCACATCCTTACATACACTAATTCATAAAAACCCCTATATCCTTCCCTTATATATCCTTGTAATTGCCCTTGTAATTCCATTATCACCCAATTTACCTGTTTAATTGTTGGTCCTGGACCAAAATAACAGCAACTCACCCAATCAGTAGACGTCTGTCAATGTTAGCAGCCGGCGGCTGTTTCACTGCCACTGTTTTGGGGTTCTTTGACGTGGAGAAACGGAGAGCCGTGTGGAAAGCGGGCCAAGCCAAAGAAAGGCCAGGGGCGCCTCCCTATTTCCACTCAGTTCACTCCTTTTTCTCTTCGGTCAAACAGGCAAAATGCCAAATGGGCACTCAAAGAGCCCTCTTGTTTAAACGGCTCCCCGTACGGGCCACCAAATTGTTATGGAAATGATTCTAAATATTCCCAATTAATACTCACAAATCCGACAGTAGCAGTGAAACAGTTTATTCAGGAACACGTCTATATAGAGGTGGAGATTGACCCTTGGTAGTAGTCAATCTGAAGTCTGAGGTGCAACTCGGCTCATTTTTATACATCTCCTAGCTAGCCCTGGCAGCCAATCAGGAAGTTCCACATGGTCCTCCAGACTGACCCCCAGTCGTACAATCTAACTATAAGGCATTAGCATATCTCATATGGGGTGAATGTAACTCTAGAAATTCCCTGGCTTGTTTTTGTAGTCATTTACCGATAACAGCTTCTGCATTTTAGTTCTTATAAACATATAATATAAAGCAAAACATTATCTTACAGTAAAACCTCATTCATTGTTTTAAAGCCCGTTACTCAACTTCCTCTTTCCTATATTTTAAGCGCTCAGCTTTCTTCTTGTCTGGTAAACAGGTTGTTTCATGCAAGCTATTACAAATCTTTCTGTTAAACAAGTTCCCTTTTCCCTTTATCATTGTACACATTGTTTATGAATCTCTCACAACTCACAATTTTCTCATATCAAGAACAGAAGAGCAGAAGAGTATGACCTGAAATATGTATGGAAGCTGTTATTACCTCAGACAGGCTCACTGTTGTCTGGAGATCATGGAATCCAGAGCTTCTTCTGTCAAGGTAACATCAGTATGGATGTTGAAATCTCCCAAACAACCAACCCTGAATTTTTCAACACCACTTCGAAGACCATCTCTAACTGCTCAGGAAGGGAGATGGTTGGGTGGCTCACAAACTGAATCCCCATACTGTATCGCATTATCAACTCTAGATCCATACTCTTAAAACCACAGAGTCCTGGACAAAGCATTGGGCCAAGGTGATAAAATCCCAATAGATCAACATCCCCTTTCTACCCATAATATCTATGCTGATACATCTCTGAGTACCTCGGAGGGGCATAGTTGGGAGAGGTTGTCCCCTCCCCCCTTTCTCTTACATGGCCTGGTCTTAGTTTACTTTTTATTATGGAATTCCTCTCTCTCCTCTTTTGTTTGTTTGTCTTCTAGGCAGCTCTTCTTCAAATGGGTTCAGCATGGCTTCAACAGAGAAATTGTCCATTTGTGAACATCATCATACAATAAAACCCATAAAAACTGATATAAGTTCCATAATACCAAAGAACTTTGGAGGCTCAAAACTGAGGATATCAAACGTAGTCAATACTCTCCCACATCAGTTTCTTCAGTTATACTGGAAAGGAAAGAGGAGAGGGAAGGTGCGGAGAAAGGTTAGCCTAATGGGAAACCATGAGCCTGAAGGAACAGCTCTGTTTTACAAGCTCTGTGAAATTACACTATATCCCTCAGGGCCTGGCCTTATTTGACAAGAGCACTCACCAGGCCAAAAAAGCCCTGGTCCTTGTTTGGAGATGGTCACTGTTTCAAGGCCAGGGTTTGCCATCAGATTGTCATTTCCTGAGCTCAGAGCTCTTTGGGTAACATATGGAGAGAGGCAGTCTCTCTGGTACAACCATCTCAGAACATTTAGGGCTTTCAAGGATAATACCAGTATCTTGAGCCTGATCTGATATTCCACCTGTACTTCAGCTTAAAAAAATAAATGACCCTGTTGTTTCCATGTGGCTGAGGAACAAGAAAGTAGGCATATTTACATGTGAATGAGTATGCATCCATATTGATTTAAATTGACCAGTGTTCAAATACCCAGTCGTCCATGAAGTTCACTGAGTAATCTTGTGCTAGTCATCCTCTCTCAGCTAGATCTGTCTCACATGGTTATTGCAAAAATAACGTGTAATTGGAAGAAACTATGTATGCCACCTTGAACTTCTTGAAGGAAAGGCTGGATAAAAGTATTACATTCCCATTGATTCCCTAAATGCAATAACTGGGACAAAACTTTAAACTTCATTGGACCAATTGATAGATCAGGATGGTGAGTTTTCATCACGTTCTCAGCTGAGGTCTAGATATGACTTTTGTTCAGTAATAGTATTTGCAATTGCAACATCTGTTGGAATCCAAGTATAGCCCTGCAATCCTGGGACTGAGGCCAAAACCACTCAGAAGGCAGCATTACCCCAGTGCCAGCATAAATGCCCCTTGTGCCAGCATTAGGGGCATTTATGCCAGAGCAAAGGCACTTTTACTGGTTGTGGGGAACTGTATGGCAGTGCAACATAATATAGCGGTCTTTTTCGCCTCTACTTTGTCTGAAGAACTTTGTCTATGCACTGAAGATTTCTGTTATATTTTCTAGCCAGTATTTCTTTTAGTAAACACATGTACTGTATTGTTTTATTTAGTATCTGTATGTGCACCTTATGATTTTATATTCACTGTCTATTTCTTAAAGCAGTTATTTTACAATCTTTCTTTTAAATAAAAATATAAAAATTTTGCTTTGTGTTTTTGAGTACTGGTTCAGAACCCAGGGCTTGGCATTGCTACCACCCCAAAGGACTGAACTGGTCTTTGATATGGTGTCTGCAATGAGGATTGTGAACCAGTTTACTCAAATGTAAGAGCAGTGAATGTAAGGTTGCATTCAGTACATAGTTTGTTTTTTGGCTAGTCAGGAATGCAGTTTAAGGCAGCTGACGGAGGCCAGATTGTGAAGCCAAAGCGTAAATACTGCCAAGGGACTGGAGAAATAGAGGTTACACTACACAGTTCTGTTCAGACTGTCAGAGAGTTGCAGCTTCTCCTAAGGGAGTTAAGCCCCACTTGCAGTATCAAGTTGTCTCTGATAACCAGTAGTGGCTCATAAGATGGTAAAGAGGAAGAAGATTTATTTGCTTTTCCCAGAATGTCATTTAGCCCTGTAACACTAGTGGGAGACAGGGGCTCGAAGAGCGACAGGAAATGGTAACCTGCTTAAAGCATTCATCTGGCTAATCAGCAAGCAGCTTTAAATCTGCTACCAAACCGGAAGCCTTTCGAGAGTGAGAAGTCCTGGGAAAAGAAAACGTTTCCTTGTTTTTCTCCAGGGATGATGTTCTCCCTTTTCTGACTTTGTTTGAAATTGCTTGTGAAAGTTATAATGTTCCATACTTTGCATATGTTCAGATTCTGTGGGTGCACGTGTCTGGAGGTTTGCTAGGTGAGCTTACTCAGAAAGGTGATAGAACTTTCAGAGTCTTGCATTGAGGCATTTTGGGAAGACAGGAGATGAGCTGCTCCAGGAATTGTGCAGAGCATTGCCCAAACCAAAAGAAACCATGACTGCATTCATGTAAGGAGTTAGAAGGACTGATATATAAAACAGATTTAAGGGCACCAGACTTCAGAGGGAATCTGAAAAATCACCTAAAGAGACTAAGGTATTGTGTGACACCTGACCCTCCGGCTATTTGCCCCCTCTGCTGGCGCATTTTCCACTTCCACTGGTGAGGTGGGCACCTGCATCAGTGTGAGCCCGCACTGATTCCAGAAGTCTTTTTGTTTCCACCCTCCGAAATGGACTTATTCTTAGATATTTGGAAGCCTTTTTATATAAACCTTTGTGTATTTCTGCCACCACTGTTGCTATGTTGTTGTCTCTACTTTGTACATACTTTTTCTTGCAGAATTTTGAATTTTTCTTTGTTGTTATTGTCCTTTTTCTTTTTCTTCCTATTTTTGAAAGAAAGAAAAAAATTAAAAAGTTTGACATTTTAATTCAGTGGTTACTTTATTTCACTTGAATTCTGGTTATTTTAATTTGTTTAGGTTAGACTTTTTGAGTCTGATCTTTAATACTGAGCCAGTGTTAACGTAGTGATTGGAGCATTGGACTAGGCTCTGGTAGACCTGGGTTCAGATGTCCACACTACCATGACACTCATTGGATTACCATGACACTCGCTTGAACCAGACAAGTCTCTTTGCCTTACCCTACTTTACTCTTTGCAGGAAGGACAATATTAAAAAGTTGTATCACATGACAGACAATAATAGGGTGCTAGTTTGAGTTTTTTAAATCAGAAGGAATGTTAAGAAAATGTTAGAAGTGTTCTTATTCTAAATGTCATATTGCTTGGTCATTTGACTTGGATATCCCAGGCTAGCCTGATCTTGTCAAATCTCAGAAGCTGAACAGAGTTGGCCAGGCTAATATTTGAATGAGAGACTTCCAAGGAAAACCAGGGTTATGATGTGGAGACAGCCAATGCAAACCACCTCTGAATGTCCCTTTCTTTGAAAACCCATAAGTCATCTGTGACTTGATGTCATATTATATATTCAGGAAAATGACAGTATGTGTCAGGATATGATATCTACAGGAAAAATTGTCCAGTGAGATAGAGCCCTCTTGTCCCATTCAAGTGACTTTCTGAAGAACAGTTGTACACTTATGGAAGCTTATTACAGACAGCTGTAAGCTGCTGCTACTGAAACTAAAATTACACATTAGGTTCTGAGAAGTAGTGATCTATCAAGTCCTCAGTTCAAATCATACTGAGTAGGTGGTTTTAGGCAAGTCACTATCTAGGCTCAGCCTACATGTTTAACGGTTCAGCAGCTGACAAAGCCTTAGGACAGCATGGAGCAATGTATCCCAATATCAGCGGACATACTTGCTTGCCTAGTGCCCAGGCATGTAATAATGACACCAACAGCCTAATGGAATGAAAATGGCCACAACTTTAATGGTGCAGCAGCTGACTGAAACTAAATTTACCATTATATTCTGAGAAGTCCAGCAAGTCCTCAGTTCAAATCAGTAGCTGGTTTTAGGCAAGTCAGAATCTTGGCTCAGCCTGTATGTTTGCAGTTGGAGAATAGGTCTGCATTATTTTACAGGTTGATTGTCAGGATTGTGGAAAATACACGTGAAACACTCTGAACCTTTTTAAAATGGGCTATATAAAGTGTTATGTCAGACTGGAAGTTTTCAGAAGACAAGCAAGCAGTTCACTGTGTGACCATATTATTACAGGTGCATGACAGCCAAACATATTTTAATTTTTAACCCTGGGTTTTGGAAGTACCTTTTCCTATTCTTTCATTTTGCCCTAGCTATTAAAGAAGCCAGTGTCAAGAGACGTGCCACGTGTTCAGGGCAAAGGCTGCACACATGCCTGATTTGGCTATGTTTATTTTTATTAAAAGCAACAGAAATGTGCAGCTGTGAAAGAGTATTTTGCAGTAATCAGCAAATGTAATTGCTAGTTTGACTTGAATCTCAGTTTGTAGATCTAGCATGAGCAACTTTATATTAAGTGCACATATTAAAGTGGTTTAGCTAGATTCCTTCATAGGTCTGTTCCTTCATGAGGGAGGGAAGAAAAAACCCAGGCAAAGTTAGGTAAGCAGCTTCTTCTCCTGAATAGTTTGAATTTCCCAGGTGTTAGACTTTTAACCACTCTCATATTATTATTTAATGTGTGTATTCACTGTATCTGGAATGTGGTGCCATTCACTTTTGTGTTGTCCTAAATGCTTTTGTTCACAGCTGCATTCCATGCAGTTCAGTCTTTCAGACCCATATATTTACTAATCATTCAAGAGTCCTATAGTATTCACACATATATTATATAAAATAAAAAATACATTATTAAGGCTGTGTGTGCTGTGAATGAATGATTACAATTTGCCTATCATGGTAATAACACCTGTTAGAGGTGTGATACAAAAGCCAGTGACAGGCAGTGTAATTTAGTAATTGTAGCTATTGTACTGTATGGCTGGTCAGTTCACCAGGCAAGTACAAAGAGACTAGTGTTATAGCAGAACAGGGGTGGGTAATCTTAACAGAGAGAGCTAGCTGTGTACTGAAAGAGACTGTTGGTGGGGGCCTAAACTCTCAGGGGGCAACTTAGAATGAGTTGAAAAGAAAGAGCAAAAATGCAAAAAAAAATAGCATAGGGTTTTTTCTGTTTCATTTCTTAAAGTCGCAGGAGACTTTTGCTGATGAGCATTTCTGATTCTTGTTTGACTTGCTGGGAATAAAGAACAGATGACTGAGAGTTGGGTGTCCCCAGGAAATGTAAGGAATATAGAGTGTAGATAGTGAATATTTGGAATGGGCTGGGCAAGGTTGTTATTTGCAGAAAACTGGTATGGAGAAAAGGCAGCGGAAGTAGTAATCACAATAAGTGACTTATGGAAGGATTGAGGATAAAAAGTCATTTCTTTTTCTACACTTACAGATGTGGCTGGAGAATACGTTCATAAATAAAAAGAGCTTTTCTGTCCGTATAAAAAGGATGAACAATGTGAGGGATTTTTAAAAAGTGTAACAAAATCTTCACTAACAGAAAGCCTGACATGGGAATATGAACCTACCTATTTCCTGAGAGGCTCTATTTACCCCTTCCTGAGGAGAATATATAGTGTTGTTCAGTGTAATATGATGTTCTTTTATACCAGTAGCAAGCTGTGCTCTTTTTTAGTTTCTGGTTCCTAAAATATTATCTGGAAAGAAAACAGACTAACAACTCCTCCCCCTCCCCTCTTTGTTTCTGTGGAACCATGCTGATGATGTTGAAGTGTCTGAAATACAGGTCTAGATTCTGAACCTTAAAAACTTTCATATTTTCCCTCTGAACCTACTTCTGAAAACCCTTTCTGTGCTCAAGGTATCTGTTGCTTAGACTTGTCTTTTTCGGGTCAATTCAGAATCTGTTACAAACATTGTTTTCTTCCATTGCTGTTTTTACAACTACTTGTCTGTCTCCTAGAGATTAACTGATGGTCAATAAAAATGGGTCTTCTGTGACCTTAAAGATTCATATTACAGCACTGGAAAGGTAAATGTCCACCTGTAGTAATCCAGTAGATGGAGATCTTGACAACTTTTATCAACGTTTGATCATATGGCTTATAAACAACAATTGTGCATGGACATATGTTTAGATATCTGGAAATCTTTTATAGATGCTTATCTGTAGACTTGCCTTCATTGTTTATTTTGTTATATTTTTATTTATTTCTGTTTGAGATAATTAAAATTATTTTTTTAAAAATTGCTGTTTTTATAAAGTCTGCTGTACTAAAGCCATCCTATATTTCAACTCTAGATTACTATCCTAATTCGGTTAGAGATACTGGTGTACTTCCTCAGCCAGGTCCAGCAGCTGGTCCATGCACGTGATGTGTACAGGCGAGATTGTCTCCAAACAGCTGATCGGAAGCATCCCAGTCTTATTTACTTGGCTATTATGTTTACTCTTTGTGTGGGGAAATATCTCCACCCCCCTACCTATTTCCAAAAGTTAATCTACTATTGGCCATTTCCCATTCTTGTGTTTGTGTCCTGTCTTATGTATTATGCAGCAAGCAATCTCTTGCACATTTTGTAGCACTGGCATTGAGAAAGGGAAAAAGCAAAAAGTGAGGCTGATGCCTGACCAAAGTTGTCAAAGTTGCACAGCTACCAGCTGAGTCCAGCTGAGTCCCCAAGTTACTGGTAGCGTAGGCTGACCAGACGTCCCGCTTTTGGCGGGACAGTCCCGCCTTGAAACAACTTGTCCTGTGGGTTTTTTCAAATGTCTCGGGTTTTGGAAGGCTGCCGCACTGCCTTCTGGGGCGCAAGGAAACCTTCCATGTGGAAGTCCTGTGACAGGGCGGGAAACAGGAGCGCCCCAGAAGGCCGTGCACGCCTGTGACTGCACGCGCATGTGCGCTTGCGGCCGCCCGCCCGCCTGTCCCGGTTCGCGAAGGTGACCATCTGGTCACCTTATGGTAGTGTCACTAGGTCTCACCTTATTTGCACTATTTTGGGCCCTCACTCCATTTTGATAGTTCAGACACCAACGAATTTTCCATTTTACCAGGCACTTCGAGCAAAACCTGTTGCTCACCCCTGTACTTATACTGTGGAATAGTCTCCTGCTCTTTGTCCTTTCCAAATCCCTTCTCTTTTTTAAAGCTTTCTCTAAAAATAAATCCCTCTGGGTATTTTCTGTGTGAGGAGAGACTTGTGTGTTTCCCTGTTGTTAATACAGTGCAACAGCAACAGGACTTCCACATGGAAGGTTTCTGAAGTATTTTTTCCAGGCATTGCAATGAAATGGTATTATACTGATATATCATTGTATTGGCCTGTATCAGGTTTCCTGAATCCCCAGCTTTCATTTTTTAAAGTAAGTCACGAGCCCCTTTCCTTGTAGAGATATGAAAGCTGAGAACTCAGAAAATATGACAGATTTTGGAATAATGGTATTTATTTATTTAACAATATTGAATCACTAGGAAGGAAGAGGAGCTGAGAGCTCGCCAAGTCAGCTATCCCCCTCCCCCAGCAGCCCAACCAAATTACATTCATGTCATATCTGGCCCGTATAACAAATGAGTTCGACACCCCTGCTCTGACTACTCATTTGCAAGAACCATGATGCTTGTGTGTAGGGTGTCATTCATGCTATCTTTAATATTAAGTAATGGAACTGTTAAAGACATTAAAACTGTCATCCTGTTAAAACCTAGAGAAACCTAGAGATTGCATCTACCTTACGAAGACAAGTAATTATATAAATAATTGTAGATAAAAAGCTTGCTTGCCCCTCAAAAGGACAAGGAACTGGATCAAAGGTGACAACATTGTAGTCTAAGTTCATCTCTTCTTTGTCAAGGTTTCCTAAGGACTTGAAAGCAAGGATGTGACTACAGACCTGCTTGAGGCCACACCAGGCATTACTGGAGTCAGACTCCGTGTTTGTATACAGTATTTGAAGGGTAATAGAGTTAAATGCTGCCCTCAGAAACCACAGTAATTACTTCTGTTGCTGAAATAGACCTACACTGTGAATAAAAATATCTTTGGAAAGCTATTTCTAACACTACTGCTGCCCTTTATGGCTAAGTGGTAGCCATCACTATTTTTTTTCTAAATTATGTGTTCTTGTTTCAACCATTTAGATGATGCAAAACAGATTTTTGTGGCAACATGTTGCCCCAAGCCAAAAACAAATTTAAGGAAGCACTGTGCTTCTTCTAAATTGCCTTTTTACTGAGAACTTCTTGAGTTGTTTGCCTTCTTTCACTCATTTCACAAACCTAGCTGCTTACTTTTTAGCATAACCACTTTAAAAACAACAACAAGGTTTATCATTTTATCAATGCATTTAAAAATAATATGCATAGTTAGCGGTTTTTGTTTGTCTGATCCATTAATTTATTTTGCTTCCTGAAGAACTCCTTTAGAAATAAACAGTAGTTGCAGAAAGGGGATGGTCAGTGCTAGTGTTTACTTTGATGTTAATGAAAGTAATTTCTTCCTAAACATTCATCTACCTCTGTGGTGGCGAACCTTTGGCACTCCAGATGTTATGGACTACAATTCCCATCAGCCCCTGCCAGCATGGCCAATTGGCCATGCTGGTGATTGTAGTCCATATGAGTGCTCCCTCTACTGATCTACCTCCATAACTTGCCGTTTCACAATCCATTCACCAAACTAAGTTTTATTAATATTTCTCACCATTCAGTTATTGAAATTTTTGTTAGATAGATTTGGGGGTTGCAGTAGTGGGAAATAGCAACAACTTAAACAATAGGCTCTACAGTCATCAAAATTAACCATGTTCAATAAAACAACAAAAGTAGACATTTGGTTTTCTATACTATATTGGATAATATGTAGTAGTACAGTCTGCTTCCTGCTCTGATTTTGAATTGGTGTAGTCTTATAGGGTGGATGTGGAGATTTTCATAGCATTGGTTCCTGTAAGGAATGTATGCTAATATGAAGCTGTGATGACCTCTTGCCATGCAATTAAATTGTTGTGTCTTTATAATGTATTTTCAGTAAACGGAAGCTATTGTAAGTCTACCTGTTTCTGCTGAGTGCTAATCTAAGACCAGGGTACATCAGAGATTGGAAGCCTGAATAGCCAAACTACTCAAACCCACATTCAAAGGAAAAATGCTTCATGATGTCAGACTGCTTCTCTTACAGGTCTCCAGCCTTGAACAGGAAGCTTCCAGATTTCTTTTCTCAGTAAGCAATGGATTTTAAACTTCCATTGGATTTGTTCTGTGTGGAAGATGGACAGCACAATCTGGGACACAGGGAGCTATGCCTATGCCATGGACTTTGCAGCAAGGTGCAGCTGAGTCACATCCTAAGCAGGTAGCTGCGCCGCTGCCAGCACTAGAACGGCAGTGGTGGGGAAAAGTGAAAGCAGTTCAGGAGTGCCGGCATGGAAAGGACAGGAAAGGGGCCTTGGCTGATAGGTCGGCTGACAATCACCAGGGAAGCAGAGGAAGGGGAAAGGTGCAAAATGCAGAAGGCAGCCCAGAGATGGGGAAAAGGCAGGCAGGCAGGCTCCAGCAAAGCACTGGACTGGCAGTGGTGCGGGTGACAGGAGGTTAAGGGTACCCTGGGAGATTGTCACACTGGTGAAGGTGACCCCTGTGGACAGGTCCGGAGTGCTGCCAGCGGGGAGGTAAGGGCTGGTGCAGCAATAGCTTGTAAAGAGCAGGACAGGGCATCCAGGACCCCCTCAATCCATGCCTGACCCTTAGCAGCACCCCATGCCACACCAAGCAATGCCACAAGGTTACCTGAGGCTCTTGAGATGGTGGCAGACAGACCCTTCATCCAGCAAGCTACCAAGGAGGCAGACTCCAGCCACTCATGGTGCTCTTCTAGTCTTTCCCACTTGATTGCTACACACATGGATGACAGTATTGGGAGGATGTGTTGGGGGTCCTGTGTCTGATGGCTGGGAAGGGGGCCAGCATCACTTTCCATGGCAGGAGGGGTTTGCCTGGAAGTGACCAAGGCTGGTAAGTGCTCATGATGGGCCCCAGGCTCCCAGCAGGTGCTAAGCTGAAGCTGAGTTAGGCTGCAGGGTGGATTGGCCCCCTCAGTGGCCCCTAGCAAACCAGCACTGTTGTGTGAATACAGAACCATGGGTGCAGCCACATAGAGTCTGCAGGTGTTTGATCATAGCTGGATTAAACAACAGGGAGTCAGGAGGCATACCTGCAACAGAGGGAGGGCCAATGAGGTCATGTCCCTAGTCATATTGCAGCTGCATGGGACCACCTCCCATATCACCTATTCACAAGGGAACCAAGCAGCTGATACCAGCATAGACTCAACCCCAAGGTTAGATAGAATAGATGGCAGTGGCGTACCTGGGCAAACTGGAGCCCTGGGCAAAACCTGAGTTTGATGCCCCCCCCAATGGGCAGCCACCCTCCCCCATCATGACCAAACAATGATTTTTTTCTACCAGGTCATTTCAAAGTTGCCATCACATTATAGAACATGCCCCAACTCACAAATCTGAACACAGCAATGGCCCATGCCACACAGCAGAAATATTTTTTTGAAACCAATTTCACAATGCTTTCAAAATGTTTTATTACTGCTATAAAAACATTTTATGGTGTTATATTCAGTCCCCCCAACTGGGGGAAACAGCATCACTTTCAATGTTATTTAAACTGGGGACCCCTTTAAGGTGGATTTAAGGGGACCCCTTTAAGGTGGATTTAAAAGAAGAATCTGGGCTCCCTAGTTTAAACAAGTGATGCTGGAATCCACCTCCAAACAGCATCATTCTCAACGGTGTTTAAAGTAGGGAGCCCAGATTCTCCTTTTAAATCCACCTTAAAGGGAGAATCTGGGGTCCCCTTAGTTCTTTCAACATTGAAAGTGCTGCTATTTTGGGGTGGATTCTCCCCCACCCTGAAACAGCATCACTTTCAATGTTTAAACTGGGGACCTCAGATTCTCTCTTTAAATCCATGCTGAAGGGGGTGGATTTAATAATAATAATTATTATTATTAATATCATCATCATCATCATCATATATATATTAGGCATTGAGAGAATAAAAGAAAGAAAACAAGCATTGGCAGGAAGGGGGTGGATTTAAAAGGAAAATCTGGGGCAATTTAGGGGTGCCTGCTGTCAGAGTGCAATTATTAAGATAGCTGCACCAAAATTTCAGAGTATCTTCGTGAGCCCCTATTGATGATACCACCCAGGATTGGTGAAGTTTGGGTCAGGGGGTCCAAAGTTATGGACTCTCAAAGGTGTAGTCCCCATCTCCTATTAGTTCCCATTGGAAACAATGGGGGATGGGGCACTCTCTTTGGAAGTCCATAACTTTGGACTCCCTAGACCAAACCTCATCAAACCTGGGTGATATCATCAGGAGGGTCTCCTGAAAAATCCCTGAAACTTTGGTGCTGCTAGCCTAAAAACTGCATCCCCTGCAGGCCAAAAACTGAAAAACACTGACAATCCCAGAAAATCCCACAAACAAACCTGCATTTTGGGCACCCACCACAAGGGCGCATTTTTGGCCCACTTTGCCCCATGGGAGGAACACCTCTGAGAGATGGCAGGGACTCTGGATGGTGGTTCTCACAACAACATCCAGGGTGCAAGGAGGGAAGAAGACTTGATGCAGGGCCAGACTCAGACTTCCCAGGGAGAGCTGCTGACTGGGGAGACTAAGGGAACTGTTGATGCTCTCCTGGGAGGAGGGAATGTATTCCCACTGGCAGTACCTGCATTTGGGGAAAGAGGCTGACAGAGCAGGGATGGGGCAGCAGTCCTCAAGGGCTCAGACAAGTTAGGACACTCACAAGTCTGATTCTCAACACCATGGTCGGCTACCACAGTAGTGGGGATCACAGCTCTGATGATAGAATCTGGAATCCACCACCCCCCGCCCCGCCAGCCATTAGGCCTTGCACTGTCTCCTGGCCTGGCAGAAGGTATTGTTCCACCACTTCAGACAAGATACTGCTGCCAGTCAACAGACACTCAGTGTCTTTCTGCCTGAATTCCTGGTGACTGGCCGTGATGCTAATCCGAGGCTGGTCTGAGGCCAGGGCAACACTCATATTGTCCACCACCACCTAGAACTACAGGTGGGTCCTCTGTTACAACTGTCATGGGGGCACTGTTCCCTGCAGCACTAAGGGTGAGGGTTGCTTTTGGGGTGTCAGTGTCTTGTTCCTGTTGTGGTCTTATTTGCCTGGCTCCTTCACACCATTGCTGATGACAAAGCTGTATGGTTGCAAGGGGAAGGGGAACAGCCACTCAGCCCTCCTGTTCTCCACCTGCTCACCCTGCACCATCACAATCCAACTGCTTGTCGGCAGGGTCAGGGACACTTGCTACTGTTGGGTTCCAAAACAGTTGGTTGTGCCTGGCTCTGATGGGCTGCAGTTCCATCTGGGCTGCAATGGCTGCTGAATCCAGCAGAGGGAGATAGAGCTGGGAAGATCCTGGGAAGGGTTCACTGTGGCAGCTTTGCTGTGATGCCATGGCAGTCCCATTGGGTCCAGGTTCTGGAGCTGTTGTACCTGCAATGAATCTTTGTTGGGGGGGGGGGCTCTTTTTTGGGTGGGTTTCTTTGCCAAATTCTAGTCCTGTTGTGCAAGCTGCTCTCCCTGGGCTTTTGCCACTGTCCTGGCTGCTGCCACTCTTGCTCTGTCAGTGGTTCACAATTTTTTTCAGGCTGCAACCCCTTTGGCTCCCAGGCCACATCTCTAGTGCCCCCTGACACACACATACATATGAACACACACCTCTTTCTTGGTATTAGGTCTACTCAAATACCTAACATTGTAAACACACTCATGTATTTCACAAATGAAACATGACTTAGTAAAAGTAAACCAATGTATTGAGCTATTTTATGGGACGGTTTTAATGGGATGGATGTGCTTGGTGCAGGGATATCAGCTTCTCAACATCAGGCTGCAAGGCACTAAAAAGCAATCTTCTATAACCAAATTCAGTAATTTTCAGCCTGTTTCTATGCTTGGATAGAAGCTGAATGATTGTATTAAGCAACAGCAATGGGGCTCTTTGTCTTGGATCCCCCTCAGGCTGCACAGCAAGTAGAGTGCTGCTGCTTTTCCTTTAAAACTCACCAGTCATCAGGATGGAAGGTCAGTACCTTTTCCTTGCCAGTTGGCTCTGCACCATCCCCCTGCCACCCTAAAGTTGTGCCGTCACCACCACCCCAAAATTTCTCACCATCCCTCTTGATGTTTCCACTGCCCCTAGGACCATGGTGGTGAACCCATGGCACTCCAGATGTTCATGGACTACAATTCCCATCAGCCCCTGCCAGCATGGCCAATTGGCCATGCTGGCGAAGCAATGGAACTGATAGTCATCCACCATGAACATCTGGAGTGCCATAGGTTCGCCACCACAGCCCTAGGGGGATGCTGCCACCTGCTATGGGAAGTCCTCACAGTTGGATGCTGACAGGCAGCATCCCATACCACACATCCTACCTTATGAGGTTTACTAGATTCTGGCTAGGATTTTACATTGTCCAATCTCCTGCCATTGGACACTGGGAGGTGTGACCAGTACATGGGGAGCTTATAATTGGCCAGGGACCTAGTCAATATCCTGAGCAATTCGACACCTTGGGAATAGCGTTGTGCTGATGGAGCGGGGGGGGGGGTCTTGGAAGATGCTTATTATTAGGACCTATGGTTTTGCAAAGTTGAAAATGCTTAGGGAGATAATTAACTTCAGTCCCTGCACTGAAGTATTATCTGCCTTCGGGTGCCAGCCATAGCCACTGTGCTGCAAGGCTGCGAAATGCTGCTCCATGACCACCACGCTGGTACCCTGTGTTGTTCCCCAGCATCCACATAAGTACCCCGGCATCTATGTAACTGCCCCTTATGCTGGAACAAGCGGCACTTGCCCCAGGGTCATACCTTTCCATAGCATCCCCCCCCCTCTGGCTTGCCCTGTTAGAGGAAAACTAGAAGAGATAGGAACAGAAATTGAAGTTGTACTTTAATAGTCACAAATATTGATGAAATGTCTGGGAATTATAATTCTGCTTCACTTCATTAATGGCAAGGTCCTTGGAATTTATAATAATATACAGAGAGTACGTGCAGACTCTCATACCCTAGCAGAGGTTTTAGCAGCATTTAAGTCTTTCTGTGAATCCAGAATGAGCCCTGTGCTTGAGAGATACCAGTTCTGGCAAAATATAAATGAGACTGCAGAAATAGATTATTTTGTCACAAAGCTAAGGAAAAAGTGCAGAACAGCAAGTTTTTCCTTCTGCTATTATTCTTAAGGAACAAAGGCTACAGCCCTAAGTGCAATGGGAGTAAGTCCCATTGAACTCAATGAAATTTACTTCAGAGAATACATGCTTAGGATTTCAGTGCAGCAGTTGACTTAAAAGGGTGTAACTCTTTAGAATTGCACTGAAAATTGTTTTTAGTGTAACTGATAGGCTTCTAGTTATCCTCACTTTCTAGTCCTGAACCCATTTTGTGAAGAGAATATGATTGCAGTTTTGCAGACATTCATTGACTTATTGGAGTGCTGTCTATAAGACCTCGCCATGAGATACAGGCTGTGACAGCCCTGCATCTCCAAGAATGACTCCGTGAAAGAAATCAAATTAAACCAGAATGTGAAAATATCGTTGTTCCCTTCATCATATAGCTAATGAAAGTGTTGAAAAAATATCATTCTTCAGTATCAACTGAAGCAACTATGGCAAAAGTCAACGCAGCTTTAGGGCCAATATAGCCCTGCTCTCTTCCACAAATATTGCATCTCCCAACCATTTGAGTTTTCCTAGAGAGAGCAGCCCCATTTCTGATTTTTATTTGCCTGCCAATAAAGTTACTGGTATTGGATTGCTTTCTATGGAGCATTTTCAGTTTTTTTGTTTAACTGCTTATCCTCTGAGGAGGAAGCACATACTTCAGTAATTTCCCTGGGACTTGCTAACTGTTAGGCTGACTATACACAAACCACAAATGGCGGTGTGTTAAAGATGCTGCTAAATGCTGCTGAATGTGAAAACTATACAGCTATATCACTTTTGGGTTTTGCCTGGAAGTGATATCATGCCGCATAATGATGCCAGTGATTTTTAAATATTTTCTCCCTTTGCCATTTCAAGCAGCAGTGGGTTCTCACCAAAGTGGAGGCTTGGCAACTTTGGGATTCAGAGATCTTGTCACTCTTGCACTGGTAACCTGTTAACTTTGCCCAAATCAAAGTGTTACTATAAACCTTAGTGGCTGTAAATAGTTTGATATGTTAAGAACTGGTCTAGTTAGAAACTGAAATTAGGGGAAATTCTGATTTAGATCTTAGCCTTAGCCATGATACCACAATGTAGCATTAGGCAAATTCAGTATTTGTCAAACTTTTTATCTGCAATATTAGGATAATAATACTGTTGCCAGGATTGCTGGGATAATATAGGTAACATGCTTTGAACACTTGAAATACATTGTACTAAATGCTTTGTTGGTATTTATGCATTGTGTGTTCATGCAGCACCTATTACACACTTTGAAATTCAGTTTAAAAATCACAACATTGGAAAAAATGCCTGAAATAGCTGTCAGTTTTACATTAACCATCATTACTGGAATCAGTTTATAAAATTGATGGCCATCCACCACGTTTAGGTTCCCTACATATATCTACCCTGCTCTATGCAGATGACGCTGTTCTTTTGTCATCTTCCCAAGTAGGCTTAAAACGCCTACTAAACTGCAGTGCAGAATACTGTCATGTAAATAAGCTGACACTCAACTACGACAAGTCCAAAGTCACGATCTTTGCAAAATCTAGGTGCAAATGTAGCTGGAAAGTGAACAACCATGCCCTAGAGCAAGTAAGTCAGTTTAGATATCTAGGGCTCCTATTCAGTTACAACCTATCTTGGGTCCCTCACAGCAAACAAGCAGAGAACAAAGCTAAGGTGAATGCTGCAGCGATTCTCTGATTTTTCTACTCTAAAGGACACCAATTTGTCCCGGCTGCACTGAAAATCTTCAATGCAAAGATAATCCCTCAACTATTATATGGAGCCCCAATATGGATCCCCAAATTAAATCACCTTTTGAGTCAGTACAGGGATACTTTTTTGCGAAGATTTTTAGGGTCACTAAGGTGTGTCCCATATGACACCCTACACAGAGAAACTGGACAAAATAGTATGGAACTGATGGCATGGACAAGAGTATTTAAGTACTGGACCCAAATTCATTTTGAGCCCAGACCCAATGGTTTTATACATCAACTCTTATCAGAATCTACATCTGTGAAATGGTTGGCTGACATCGATAAGAAACTTAACAACATGGGCTTAACAGCTGACCAGTTCCAAACTATGTCTGCCATCAGAATTCATAATGAAATTAAATCTGTTTTAATTGAGCAGGAGAAACTGAGAATGTTGCAGGAGGGGAAAAGCTGCTCCCCACAGGCCTTGGGAATTGTCGATCAGATTACTGTGCCAACTATCTGTACATTCTGTGCAATCCCAAACAACATGGGAGAGTGTACACTTTGGCTCCGTTTTAATCGGCTACCTAGCAGCAACATATGACTCTTGGCAGGTATAATAACACTCCATATGAGAACAGGTTATGTCAATGTAACATGGCCGTTGCTGAGACAGTTCAACATGTACTATTGGAATGTCCAATATACGAGTCATTACGCTCCATGTACATCTGTCCATTGGTAGAGAGCTCAAAAGCGCTGTCAGGTTACCATCTGTGATG
Source organism: Sphaerodactylus townsendi (assembly GCF_021028975.2). Taxonomy (NCBI): domain Eukaryota; kingdom Metazoa; phylum Chordata; class Lepidosauria; order Squamata; family Sphaerodactylidae; genus Sphaerodactylus; species Sphaerodactylus townsendi. Next base: position 55,724,386 of record NC_059432.1, on the reverse strand, counting down.
AACTTTCTACTCAGCGGGTCCTGTGATCTTGTATGTGAGAATGTTGCAAGTTTTTTTTTTGAGGCACTATTTGGTCAGAAGCAATCGTACCTATGTAGCAGTAATGGTTAAATTAATTTATATGTGCGGTTTACAAGGTGTGGTTGTGAATGTTCAACATTGTTTTAATGTATTTAATGTTTTAATGGATTTTAATGTTTTAATGTCTCAGTTAGTAGATAAATACCTCTTTTCTACTAACTCTGTAATTTATAATGCCAATAAAGGCTTTGGAATTGGAATTGGAATCAGTTTATTGACTATCATTATTATGTCTTCACTAGCTGTCTTTTTCTCAAAAAAACTATTGAAATCTACTGCTTATCCCATTTCCTGTTCTGATTTATGTTTCATTTCCATTTTTTTTTAGCAGAAAGCTAATACCTCCATGAACACTCTAGACCAGGGGTAGGGAACCTGCGGCTCTCCAGATGTTCAGGAACTACAATTCCCATCAGCCCCTACCAGCATGGCCAATTGGCCATGCTGACGAAACTGATGGGGTGTGGATTCCTGAACATCTGGAAAACCCGCAGGATTCTCTAACTCTAGGCTATAGAAACATATCAGACCTTTACACAGTTTACATAATCAGTGATCTTTGTTCTTTTCATGTTTTTCTTCTTTTTATCATTGCAGAATGTGCTCTATTTCATTTCTTCATCTACCCATCACCAAGAGATACCTGTTTTCTTCCATAAATGTTGCATCTCTCAGCCATTTGAGTTTTCCTAGAGGGAGCAGCCCCCTTTCCGATTTTTATTTGCCTGCCAATAAAAGTTACTGTAGTGAGCAGCAGTGGCGTCGGAGGTTAAGCGCTAGTGTATCTAATCTGGAGGAACCAGGTTTGATTCCCAGCTCTGCCGCTTGAGTTGTGGAGGTTTATCTGGGAAATTCAGATTAGCCTGTACACTCCCACACACGCCAGCTGGGTGACCTTGGGCTAGTCACAGCTTCTCGGAGCTCTCTCAGCCCCACCTACCTCACAGGGTGTGTGTTGTGAGGGGGGAAGGGCAAGGAGATTGTAAGCCCCTTTGAGTCTCCTGCAGGAGAGAAAGGGGGGATAAAAATCCAAACTCTTCTTCTTCTTCTAGTGTAGCTATCTGTGGAGCATTTTCAGGTTTTTATTTAACTGCTTATCCTCTGAGGAGGAAGCACATGCACATATGAAATGCATCAGAAAAGTTATTAAGGACTGACAGGGTCAACCCTCAAGAGATTATAGGCTTTCTGGGAATGCAGGTGGGGAGGCTGGGAGAGCTTGCTCTCCCCATGGGCAGGAAGACTTGCTGGGGCATGGGGAGAGGGAGGAGCTTTCTCTGCCTATGGATCCTGTGATCCATGGGCAGGGAGGTGTGCTGGTGATGGGGGGAGGCTGGGAGAGCTTGCTCTGCCCATGGATTCTGTAATCCATGGGCAGGGAGGCTTGCTGGGGATGAGGGGAGGCTTGGAGAGCTTTCTTTGCCCATGGATCCTGTGGTCCATGGGGAGGGAGGCTTGCTGGCCAGGGGGAAATGGCATCCAGGACTCCAGGTGCCTCCCCCGCACCCCCCACTTACCCTTAGCCAGCAGCAGTCCCGAGCAGCCTGGTGGGGCCTGACAGGGTGAGGCCGGGCAGGGGCATCCAGCAGCGGTCTCCACCAGACTGAGTGGGGCTGAGTGGTGCCCATCTGCAGCCCCTGCCGGGCCTGGTGGGGCCGGGCAGGGGCATCCAGCAGTGGCCTCCACCAGGCCAGGCGGGGCCGAGTGGCTCCTGTCTGCAGCCGCCGCTGGGCCAGGCCAAGTGGTGCCCATCTGTGGTCTCTGCTGAGCCTGGCAGGGTGGGCCACGCCAAGAGGGGAAAGAAGAGGGGTGCGGGGCAATTTTTCACTTCCCTCACGTGACCAGATTGGCTGCCACCCAGGGCATATGTCTACATATGTTCCCGTGGCAGCTACACCACTGGTGTGACTCCAGCGCAGGCGGAAATGCCTCTTGTGCTGGTATGGGGGCAGTTATACTGGCATCAGAAGAGATATACCAGTGTTGGAGAGCCACTTTGCATTTACACTGGTGCCAGTGCAGCATAGGAACTTGCACCAGCACCAAAGGGGGAATTTCCAGGAGTGGGACAGCATTACTTGACTCTCCAAGCCCTTTCAGCCCAGGAATGTGTGCCACCAAAAATGATGGAGCAGTCCATTATGATGCATAAGGAGCTTTCACGCAGGTAAGGAGAGTGTCATTATGGATTTGATGGTCACAACACAGCAAGCTTCTTAAGACATGGCATGTCTACACCAGAATTTTGCCATCCCTGGCTGAGATGCCCCTAACCTCCCCTTCCACCAATTGCACTGTAAGACACCACTTCTGTCTTCCCTTGTGGTTGTACTATCTTCTTTACATATTTCCTTGAAATTGGGAACTTTTTGATGGACATATAAATGACTCTGAGGAAAAGCTTCAATGACTCAGAAAGCCTATGCAGTTAAATAGTCGGTTCATCAGATCTCTTAGGTTGCCAATGTCTGGGTGGAGTTTAGAGATCTCCAGGAATTACAACATATCCAGATAACAGAGATCCATTTTACTGTGGGGGGAAATGGCTGCTTTGGAGGGTGTTTTGCATGGCATTAATCCCCACTAAGATCCCTTCCCTTCCCAAACGTTTGCCAGGTTTGAAGTCCAAATTTCAAGGAATTTCCTAACCTGGAGTTGGAACCCTAATTGATCTGTCTCTGTTGGCAAATTATTTAATCATTACAGAGGTGGATCTTCCTATGGTAGCAAAGGATGAGCAGAGGAAGATGTTACTAGCAGACACCTTTCTTGATGATACCTTCCATAATCTCCTTCAGTTTTCAGCCAGGGCTGTACAGCCAATGTAGCAGTGTGCATGAATAGAAATAACAGGGTGCCTTGGGTTGCTCCAAATGACTAAGTAGTGAAGTGCTCAGCTGTTCCCAAACAGTTGTGTTACAAACAAGTAGCCTTGACTTTGCCACCAACACAGACTTTTTAACATCTTTAGACTTGAAAATATCTCCAGGTAGCAGCGTGAGAATCGAACCCCACCTTACTTTGGAAACTGAAACCAAATGACATCTCTTCCCTTAGCAAGGAGCTGACCCCAGCTTTCCACTCTTTTCTTTGTGCAGAAGGTGCTTCAGAACAGTTGAGCAGGCATCATTTTGTATTTGCAGAAAGCAGTCCTTAAGAGAAGCTACTTCATTCATAGGAAGGACACAGGGGTCAGAACCTGTCAATGTTTTGTGATTCATGAAAGTTATTCTGTGACTGATCCCACCTTGTAGCAGCCTTTGTGTAATGGAACCCACTACTCTTTCTCAAAACTATAGGTTCAAAAAGTATGAGAGCCTTGAATTCAGTTATTAGAAGTAGACAAGTCTGGTTAGCTTCTTCATGAATGCAGAATTCTTTTCATGTGACTTCTTTAATGCCAGCCTGGAGTATCAATTGGAAATATAGTAAAAACTTTTCCTGATTTGGTTTGTGTCTGGTTGGATTTAGACTTCAAAATCAAACAATATAGAAATATTGCTTTGAAATCATTCAGGCATTGCAACTGTTGTGGAGCTTCTGCTTGATTGTTTTTTTCCCCAGCTAGTTATACGCTGAGACAAAATTATATGAAGCGAACGTATAGTTACCTTTTCTTATTCTATAATGAGCAGGGTTTTTTTAAAAAAAAAAACCTTATCCATCACTTGTTTCCTGTTCATTGGGTTTATTTAAAGGATGACTTGCATTTGTTAGTTGTGTGTGTGTGTGTGTGTGTGTGTGTGTGTGCTGCTTGCTTCTACCCTCTTCCTGAGAAAGTGATTCTGTAACCGTCCCTTTAAAAAAAAAAAAATGAGCTGTTAAGGTCCAGTTCAGTTCCTTCATGCTGAATTTTAATGAAAGGATTTTAAAGTTAAAATTTCACAACAGGAGAAATAATTTCCCCCCCCCTGAAAACTGGGTGCTTCAAAAATGATAATTGGTGGTTTTATTCCTTTTTATAGGTTTACTATATTCAGGGATGGAACAGCGAAACCTTAATATTAGGATGCTATTTAAGTACAGATTTTCAGTGTTCATGAAACAATATTTTGGTTCATAGACCAGCATGCTCACTGACTGAATGTAATTTTTTTTTGTTTCTTGTGAGAAGTATTTAATGCCCCATGTATTGCTACTATCTGAGATGCTCAACTAAACATGCTTCATAAAACCATACCAGACAGGAGACCAAGGTTCAAGGAGTGATCAAGGGTCATTGCATGGTTGTATTGTTTAGGAAATGAGTCCGGGGCATGTTTGTGTTATAAGAATGGCTAAAAGTGGTTATCTAGAATGACAGGCTCTGTAGAAAACATCCATCTTTTTTGACCTAGCTTCTTTCACTCCAAACTCTTTCTGTTGTACATTTAGATAGCATTGGCGTTTAAAGCCAAGCTGTGGAACCTTGACCCAAAACTAACAGCAGCATACTGTCTTTTAAAATGCTGCTAATCCTAGCAAAGATACAATATAAACATATCTATTAGTGAAATATCTGACGAGGGTTAATGTTTCTACAGTAATTGGAATTTCAGTGAACATTGCTTGAATTTCTTATAATCCCTTCCTTTAAAAAGAAAAACAAAGCTGAATCTCTTGCAAAACTGAAATTCTATCCCACATTCTGGTTTTGAATAAAGCACTATCACTCGGTATTCAAGTGACCACCATTCTCTTCCTAACTCTGTTGTTGTTTAATCTCTTATGAAAGCTTGTTTATGTGTCATTCATCCATTCTCATATGTTAAAGGTATGTGTAGAGCCCATTACCAATATCAATACTGAAATTATTCTTGTTGGCTCAGTTTTAAGAGGAAAGTTTGACGAGGCTTAGGAAGTATCGTTTTCTGTTAGATATGGAAAACTGGACTGAATTTTCGAATTTCCAGAGGGAGGGTCATTGGTATGACATTTAACATACAGTGACAAAGTGATGTCTAAATTAAACATTCAAGTTCTTAATGTTACTCTTCCTTAAATTATTAATGTTGGAATATATTTTATTCTATTTTATTATTAAAATTTGCAAAAAGCATACATGTTTGTATATGCTACTGGAGATTGAAAATACAGTTATGATACTAAAGGTAGACCAATACATACTTTTTATTTTAAAGGTACAGCCACGCATTTTCACCTTAATATTATAATGTGAAGAGGTGGCATATCAAATTACATAGCTTTTTTTGTGAACTCCTGCCACTTACAAGTAAGCAAAATAGGAGGCATTGATTATGCAAAGTAAGGCTAAGTTAAAATGACTATTGGAAAGAACCAGGAATTTATTGTATTTTAATATCAGTAGTGCAAGCTGTCTGGAAGCACAGATGCCTACTGCAGAAGTTACACTGACAGGCCAGTACTTAAATGGAAACACTGAAGTCTTGTGCAAGTCTTGCATGGGCACATATGAAGATTTTACATTGTTGTATGATTGTTTTTACATCACAGCCTTACAGATAGGGTTGGAATTTTAAAAATAAAATGGAAAGCTTCTTTCTGCCAATGACCCTCAAAGTTCATAATTGTAAACCACTGTAGATACAGACAACTGATTAATCAAAAACTACTTGCATCTAGCTCTATTATGTCATTAATTTATACCAGAGGCATAGCTAGGAAAAATAGAGCCTGAGGCACACACACACCACTCAGCCCTCTCTCACCACGACCAAACAATCTACTAGCAGCAAAGCCCATTACTCGGAAGATGCAATGGGCCATAGAAAAGGGAGGAAGAGGAAGTATCTCCCCAGCAATAGGCTTTAGGGGGCCATAGCAGCCCCCACCTCACCCTTGCTCAAGGTGTGACACTTACCTGGGTTTGCATCTGTGGCTCGGGGGTGGGACTTGGTTGGGGAGTGTGGCTTGGGGTAGGAAGGAAGATGAGAATAGAGGGAGGGTGGAGAGGAGTGGTTTGGGGGAGGGTGGCAATGTGAGGGCTGGAGTGGAGGAGGATGGAACAGAGTGGCTTGGGGTGGTGGGAGGGTTGAAAGGGAGGTTTGTCCACAGGCCGCCCCATGGAAGCTCCACCTCTGATTTATAGTCTCTAATATAACAGAGGTCTCCCACAGAAGCCCACCTCTGATTTATACTCTGTAATATAACAGGAGGCTCCCCTTGCCCATCACTGTTCCAAGCAGTGGCAGGATGGGAAAATGCCAGCAGCATTTGTGCCACTATGTCACTACCAGATATAACCTGAAAGTGACAATGGGTCACTCTAGGAATCTATGGGAACTAATTGTTTTACCACAGAGTTTCTGGCAATTCTTAGAGCTTCTGAAGGTTGTTTCTGGATTGTTTCCAGAAGTGATATAGTGAGTATGGTGACATTGCCCCCCCTCCTTCTGACCACCTGGCTTTCTTAACAGGTGATGAACACAGCAATACCCACTCCAAATTAGCTTTCTGGACTGCTATAGTTGAACATTATGTAGCAGTTTCCGTTGCTTTTTACAGAGGTTTCATTTCAATGAAGAGATATGTATGTATTGGATACAGAGAACTGATAACAGTTGTATTATTACTGTTGCATGCTGTCTTACTCCTTCATATCATGCTTGGTGTGTTTTATTTGAAAGGAAGATACAGATAATGTTTTTACTTGCTCCTTGGTGATGCCAACTTTTATGTATCCATTAACAGAACTTATAAACAGTGTAGACTCCCAAGTCAGTATTATGCCCATGCTAATTTTTCTGGTCCAGCTTCCTCCTGCATTCTCTCCCTAATCTCCTTCACTTCTCTACCTGGGCCTCTCCCCTAATGTTATCTTCTCTTAGAACTCTTCTGTCTCTGACCATTCTACTCTGGAATTCTCTCTGTCTGACCATAACCTTATTTCTTTCAACACCGTACACTTCTGTGACCCTAACTCCTCCCATGTCCTGCACACCACTAATGATGTGGCATTCTCTAAAGAATAGTCCCTCCCTTATTTCTTCTTTCAGGTTCTGTAGTTTCAAGTTATATCTCTTTCATTCCTTAGCTATTGATAATGTTGCCTCACAACACTGTTATATTACCCTTCCCTGGCATAGCAACAGTGTATAACAATATAATATATGTGTAATACATTTGTACTAAAATAGGGTAAAATGTAAAGAAAATAATTTGTGTGGCATTTTTAAATGTGCAACAAATGGCTGCATTTTCACTTAAGTGCTCTGTGGTTTAATTGAGTAGGTTCTTTAAAAAAATAAATTAAACGTTGGAACCCATTAAAATAGCCCATGGGTACATACAGGGCAGATTATCTTCAAGCTTCTACCTAATTAATTATGATATATTTTACCTCCATGTGATTTGTCATTACCAGTTCTACAAGCTCAAACATATGAGAAGGGGAAAAAAATCTCTTGTTTAATCTGACTGGGACCTTGTGGCATTTTAATTGTAAGCATAAATGTGACAGAATAAATCCAAATGAATTTGGACAGTGATTAACAAGGAGCTCCTTGATATGGTAATGAGATTTTAAAAATCTGATCCTTAAATGTAATGGTTTCATTAACACTTGTACAACTAAACCATTTTGCTGGTTTAGGCAACTGCAGAAATCCTACTGCCTTTAAAAAACGTAACAAATTGGTGCCAAACATGAGAGTGTACCAAATGTTAGTCTACTGAACGATATTTCTGTATCAGTTTGTATTTCTTCCTCACTGAGACCAGGGTGGAAGCAAAAACCTATATTGAACTATCTGTTGGTATAAAAATATCACTAAACTAGAAATGTAATTTTCAGAGGTTGAAGGGTTTTCAGGACCAACCATGTGTCAAAAATCACATTGCTATTGATTTTCTAGCATGTGTAGATGATATGCAGTGCAACATGGACAATGGAAACGGAGAAGCTAAACATTTCACTCCTTCCTTCAAACTGCTTCTCTTCTACTGTATTTCTTCTCGAAGTTTCCTGTGCCTAAAAAACAAAACAGATGGAGCAACGATTCCCAACCAGGGTTCTGTGGTACCCTGGAGTGCCATGAGCATGTCTCAGGGGTACCGCAACAATGCTAACGACCCCCCTCACTTTTGCAGTATCTCCCACTGGCGCCAGCAAGGACCTGGAGGGCAGGGCTTGCTGCAAGGTCAGCAGCCACTTCCCGCCACCCCCCCGTGCTTCCCTTCACCCTGGGAGGGGAAGGTGGGCAGGTGGCAAACAGGAACACTGGGGGGGGATGGGGGATGGCAGGGGTACCGTGAGATATGAAGAGTGAGGTCAAGGGTACCGTGACGTCAAAAAGGTTGGGAAACACTGAGCTGGAGTATAGTGTTAGAATCTAGACCCTCCTCCCGCTGCAGAAAAAGAGAATTTTGGGCTCCATCTTATATGTCAAGCCTGGGCAGAAATGTAGTAGGCAACTGAACTTTGCCCCCAGCCCTAAGGTGTGCTTGGCTGGACAATCGAGCTAGGTAGTCTCCATTGTGTCATCCTAACGTGATTTAACCAGTGCTCCAAGCAAGCCATCTGCACCCATCCTGGCAATCAACTGATATTCAAGAGAATAGTCCAGCCATTTTCTTGATATTCAAGAGAATAGTCCAGCCATTTTCTTGACAACTAATCAGGCCTTTCTTAGCTTATTGTTGGAGCCCTGGAAAAGCAATCAATTATTTGTCTTTGACTTGGAGAAATCCTATTGCCATCATGTCTAACATCACCCTAAGTTTTATTTAGTTGTGAATTTATATCCTGCCTTTCTGTGCTCATCAAAGCCATTAAGGCAGCAACAGATTTAAAAACATACATATCTTAGTCTGACTCTAAGAACCATAAAAACTGTGAGACACTAGAAAATGAGGGGACACATTCATGAATACACCCCTGCCCCACATGCAAAGACATTAACACCAATTCATACAAGCAGCTAATTATTAAAATAATCTTCTATAATGGTATCTCAGTTTTCATTGAGACTGTTGGCCCTCTGGCATGATTAGAGCAAATAATAATCTGCTGCTATATTAAACGGTTCTTGAGGGAGTTTCTACAAATCAGAATTCCAAGTTTGTTTATTTAAAACCCTTTGACACCAGCTTTTACCCACTAAATAAGTTGGCTTATTGTAAGTCACAACTTAAACTTTTGACCTTTGCTGTTTTTCAATTAATTCATTAATTTGTATTGCTCAGATAGCTCATCACAAAATATCTTCCTTCCCTCTCGTGTTCATTTTGTTTTAGTGGTGTTGCGCTAGGTAGCTTCTAACACTCTACGGGAATGCTGGAGATTGGGAAAAGTGAGATATTAATTCACAAAGAATGTCATTCTTTTGGAAGAAGAATACTACATGATGGACTTAATTTAGTCGGCTTTCTTATTTTAACAATTACTCTGTGAAACAACTGGATAGTTTAAATTATTGGACTCTCTAGGGTTCTTCTTTATTCATCTGACAATCTTTGGCTCAATTTTCCATCATGCTGTACCGTTTAATTTAAACTGATGGAGAATTGGCACTTTGTCCTAGTTCATAAGGGAATGGATCCTGTGCCCGCAACAAAGTCAGCATTAAATGATAATGGACATTGAAATAAAGCCTTTCAGTCTCAGATCACTTGAAAGGCAAAGGTGAGATTTTTTAGGCTGTTTGCAGACTGCATAGGGATGTTGGTGATCATGTTCAATGTATGCGACTTTTTTCTGTCCTTGGGAAACAGAAAAGATAATTTAACATGGGCACTTAGCAGTTAGCACATGAAAGTTTTTATCACTAGGAGTTCCATTGATCAGGTGTGCCATGATCTTCACCATGAATGGGTTTGCCAGGTGACTTACAATAATTGCAGACAGAGAATCTCATGATTCAATCTCTTGATTTGTTTATTAGTGCAGTGGACTTCCCAATCTTCTTGTGAGCTTGCCACCAGCAACTAGTACTTGCAGCTGAAGAAAACTGACCTGCTCCCTCCCTTGCAAAAGTGCAAAGAAAGCAAGGAATGTATTTCAAAACCCGAGGGATTAGGTCAAACACAGAGCCTGAGTTGCAATCCTCTTTCCCAGAAGTAAGATTTGTTAAACAAAATGGGACTTGTTTCTGTGCAAAACTAGATTAGAACTAAGTTCATTACAACTATGATCTCAGTCCTCAAGGTTTGTAATGACAGCCGCCAGATTGCAATGATCGTCCCAGAGATTGGAATGAGTGTTTTCCAAAGGCTGTTTTGGCCTCCCAGACAACCTCTAAGATGGTCGCTTCAGTTGTAAGTATAACCCAGCTTAATTCCAATTGTTCTCAATTAAGAGTTAGCTTTTTGACAATGTGATTCCCCCTTGTGACACTAAACAAAAAATTATAGTAAACAATTTTCCAACTTGTTCGTTCTTTTTCTTTCATAAGAAGTAATGTACAAAACTGTAAATCAAACATATCAAACAATAATTAACATATAATGGGTAAGACCTGTTGTGCTCAAACAGGCTCAAACAGGCAGATTCTCAGTCCATTTCTGGTTTTTGTCTAGCTTGTCCCTTAGAGATTGGTAGGCTTACAGCTTAGTTTTGCCTTTCCTGAGTCACCTGTTCTTCTGTTCAAGGATTCCAACATAACCCTGGAATATTAATATATCATTCATAAAAACCTGGTGTTCTTCTGAGGTGATCTACCTACAGTTTCAGGCTCTCCAACAAGTCTGGAATAATTGTACCTTTCCTTCCCTATATGGGAATATTCCAACTCTTTAGCTTCCCTAGTGGACTCTGGGTTACATAAGCTTCATTTTATATATATCAGGCAATAACAGGACAAAGAGTGTAGATGATACTTGGGATGAAACTGGAAACTTTTCAGCACCTGAGTTTGTTTCAGAAGGAAATGAGCAAGTCAGTAAATCCAAAAGTTTCAGGTCCAAGTGGTTGTCATCAGAGCTCCACAAGTTGACAATAGCTTAAGCTGCTTTGAGTTCCCATTGGGAAGAAAAGCAGAGTATACAGGAGTAAATAAGTCACAAAATCGCAGGATTGGTGCAAACTGCTGGACCAGCAGGTCCAATGGCATGCTGTTACAATACTTTGTCTAGGAAATCAGCATGCCTTGGAGTGGACTGTATGCATTTATGTACTAGGTTTATAATTATGCTGAAGTATTTTTTCAAATGATAGCCCCTGCCAATAGGATTCTATCAAAATAAACATTTATTGATATTATCAGTTTAGCTTGTGATGCTTTATATTTAAAGGACAGTGGATCAAAGTACAAAGTATATCTTATTTTAGTAATCTGATTTTATGGAATGTAGCTTTCATAAAATATTATTTGGTGCTTTTTTAAACATAGATTCTTAGTGAAACGGGAATATATGGATATGTCAGTCTTAATTTGATATAGATGTGTTACCAGTTTAGACACATTCTCACACTACCACTACTGAAACATATTGTGGGTGGTCCGTAGTCTTTGCTACTTCTGCTAGTGATCTGCCAGCTTTTCTGACACTGACAGAATTTTATTTTAGGTGATTTAATTGTATGTTCTTGTTAAGGGAAAGAATAACAACAGAATGTGGTCTATGACCTTGTCCTGTCAGTGCTGATAAGCTCAGCTATACAATCAGATTTAAAACAAATGAAAGTTTCTGTCAATAGTTCTGGGGCTGGTTTTCTAAAACTTCCTTGACACAAATACCAAGAATCCTTGTTAAAACCTCTCTTTCAAGAATACTGAAATGGAAGGCTGTCTTTACCCTGGCTGTTTGTAACACATGAGTCTCAGCTCGAACACAATGACAGGTGCTCACTCTGAATGAAAACAATGGTAGAAGAATGTCAGAGTGGTTTACCACAAGTCCAGTAGACTCAGCAGTGACCCGTGAAAATGAATTCCATGTGCTGAGCTAGTCAGGAATTGTTAGATTTGTATAAAATGTTTATTTGCTAAGCTTTGTGGCCAACATCATTACTCTTCATTTTATTCATTATTATGTCACTGAGCAGTAACTTGTTAAAGATTAAAAGTTACGATTGGCTGCTCATGCCTAAGATATGTAAATATCTTGGAACCCTGACAGTAATTTACTGGAGTATTCTGCCAGTTCCTGCAGAAACAGAAATGTTAGAAACTACCAAGTATAGTGACTAATGTTTAAAACAACCCTGTAGTCATAATGTCGAAATGATGCCTCTTTTATTCCTCTAACATACCTATAGAAAAACAAAAGCGGTATACAATTGGCCGGGGGGGGGGGGGTTATTTAAATTTTAAAAATAACAGTGATTTGACACATCCTTGATTTATAATTATAAATGTTAAGCAGGTACTCTTATCTAAACAGATTTTAAGGCAGTATATATGGTATTTTGGATGAGAACATCCTACATGAATTTGTTTTGCTGAATGCCAACCAAGTCTATCCAGTTCAATGTTCTCTTTCCTAAAAGAGCCAACTGGATGACTTCAGGAACCCACAAGTTGGGTCTTTTGGTGGGATACTGTCTCTTGCATGGAATCAGTACTCACAACATAATTTCTCTATGGAGAACAACAACATACACCTTTTCCAGTACTGGTCATGTGCACAAAGTTGTAAGTCATGAAATGACAGCAAAATACATTTCAAGGTTATGAGAGAGCTTGGGTGAGCATTTCCTGTAACATGGACAGGTTTCCCCTGCCCTTCCAGTCTGGAGCTGCAGAATAGAGCTGTATTTAGCAAATAGCTGTTTGACTAATTTAGTTTATACACTAACAGTGCAAGCCTATGCAGATTTATTTCAGTAATCAGCAGGCTTAGATTGAAATAACTTTGCATAGGATTGCACTGTAAATATGCCAGTGTAGCAAAACATGACTTTCAAACTATTCCACTGTTACAAAATAGGAAGGGACAAGTGAGGAACTTGCAAGGACTGGGGGGGGGGGGGGTTCCATGTATGCCCTTCCCCACACTATTTCTTTCCTCCTGACAGTTCCCATACATTCTTCCCTTTACCTGTTCTTCTATCTCCATTTTAGAATCACAACAAACCTGTGAGGTGATTGGTGTTAAGAGGTTCAATACTGGACTGGTGGAATGGGCTCAGGCAGTGGTGGGATTCAGCTGGTTCGACCCAGTCCTGGCAAACCTGTTGTTAAGACCCTCGCTCCCCCTCCCCTAGGAGAGGGAGCGACTGCCTCTTCCCTCCGGCCCAGCAGGTGCGCAGCCCAATCTGCAGCCAGCCGAGCTTTCCGATCTGGCCATGCATCTCTGTGCTGGCGGCAAAGCCTTGTCACTCCCTCTCCTCGGGAGGGGGAGCGAAGGGCTTAACCAGTTCACATGAACTGAGCCGAACCGGCTGAATCCCACCACTGCCTGAGCCCACCAGTCCAGTATTAAACCTCTTAACACCAATCTACCTCACAGGTTTGTTGTGATTCTAAAGTGGAGATAGGAGAACAATGTAAGCTGCTTTGGCTGCCCATTGGGGGAAAGGGTGAGGTATCAATGAAATAAATAAAAAATAAAACTGTAGAGGGGGCAGCCAGGCACCAGCAGGCCTCTATGGCCTGATCGGTGGCTGGGGAGGAAACGAAGCAGTGGTTGAGGGATTAGAATCCCAGCACTGGGTTCAGGAAATGCTAACGGTCCACATGTTAGGGAGCACAATGCTTGCCTTGCCCTGACTTGGCAACACACGCTTCACGACTTCTTAGGAGTACTGCTTGACACTGTAATCACCTTATAAATCCAGGTGGCAGTTGTCACTTGGAATGTTTTTGCCCAGTCTCAGCTAGTGCATCAGATACACCAGATCTGTATTTAGACTGGACTATTGCAGTGCTTTCTACTTGGGGCTGTCCTTACAGAGTGTTCAGAAGCTGCAGCTTAGTGCGGAATTTTGCAGCTAGACTGCTGGTCAGGACCAAATACCATTAGCATGTAGCACCAATGCTACAGCAGTTACAATGGCTTCCGATCTGGACCCACACCCAATTCATGATGTTGGTTTTATCCTTTAAAGCCCTGCGTAGTTCGGGACTGGACCATCCTCTCCCAAATGCTTCTGACCTGTCCTACCAATCAGAAAAGCTAATCGAGAAGGCACATGAAGGCACATGAAGGCTGACATCTTTTTGGTGTTTTTATTATCTTTGTTTTATTTACATTGTAAAACTTCCTTGAGTCCTTAAAGGTAGAAAAGTGGCAAATAAATATTTTAATTAAATAAATAAACTAAAATAATTGTTATGAATTTTTATATATATATATACACACACACACACACACACACACACACACACACACACACATAATATAAACAACGCATAAAATGAACTATGATATAAACTATGTACCTGCAGTCTGAAGTGAGGGTCCATATGGAATCTCTTTGATCCATGATCCATCGCAGTACTGAATGAATGGGATAGATAGCAGGGTTTGAAAAATCAGTCCAGCTATCTATTCCATTCTTTCAGTCCTGGAACAGATCATGGATCAAATAGATTTTGTGTTGAGCTTCAGTTTAGTCTGCAGATATATGGTTGCAGAGGATCATGGTGTATGCTCTCTGTAAAAAGATATCCTAGTAACAGCATAATTTCACAGTTAGAATCCCTCACCTGGAACTTGGAGTGGTACAACCTGCTTTACCATTTTATTCACATCTAATTCTTTTGCATATATGAGAAACGTCTACTAGGGCTGAGATTTTAGGTCTGCTAATGTACTGAGCATGACTTTACATAACAGTCCAGCTTTCCATTTTAATAGATTTTTTTTCATAGAAAGAAAAGATTAGAGTCTGACTGATCTTTATCATTTATTATTATTGTTGGGGGGTTTTTTGTTGCTGTTTATAAGCTCTTGACAAGCTATAGCATTGCAGGACTAGTGTGAAAACTTCCACTTCATCATTCTGTACAAGCAGTGAGTTTCTAATTACTGAAGCAAAATTTTATATTAGAAGGCAAGGTATGTCTATAAAGATATACATTTATAGTATGTCTCCCATCTCCTTTAAGATTAAATATTTCTTACTTCATGCCTGTGAAACAATACCAAACTTTACATGAGTTGGAATAATATCCAGCTGCAGATATGAAAGCCGTCTGTTTTCAGTAAGTTAAATTTCAGAGCAGCAAAAGAAGCAAAATTTTAGAAGTAATAAAATGAGTTTATGCCATTTGTTTCCCCTTTATATTGGCTGCAGGTGTTCACCTCTTCCTCCCAAATTACTAAAAAGTCAGTTTGGACAATTTTTAAACTACTTAGAGACTTTGGACCACATCTATTAAGCACTGCAAAAATATGTAGAGATTTTCTTATCCTCCCCACCCCACCCACCCCCCAACACAAAGGTTAAAATTGTTAAATTTATCCCCCATGGATCTGGCTGCAAAGTGAGCTAACATTAAAAAAAACTTACAAATACCTATTCATGGAACCATAGACGTACAGAATATCACTTTCAGAATTAATTTGTTTTTTACAGAAGATGTGAGATTGAATATTTTTAAATCATATTTTGTTTTGATCCAATATAGCTTTTTAAAAAAAATTTTAAAAACTGTATCCTGCATCAAAAGAATTCATGGGCAAGCAGCAGTGTACAGTTTCATGCACATGACTAAAAAACCTTTATATGTTATATTTTGCATCTGGTTCAGTTATCAAATATGTCTGGTTTCCAGTAATTAACCAAAGTACCGAAGTAATAGTTAATTAGCAAATAGTGATGGTGTTTCCTACGTGTATTTCAGAGAACATTGGATGTGAATGTATGACCTATTTTGGTTTATGAATTGACTAATTAAAACTGCAATCCTAAACATGTCTACTTGAAAGTAAGTCTCATTTTACTAGTTGGGCTTACCTACATTTGCAAGCTCTGAGTCAGGAAATACCTGGATATTTGTGGGGTGGATCTTGAGGATGGGGGTTGGGAGGGGAGGGACTTCAATGTGGTATAATGCCCCATTGAATGGAGTATAATGGAATATAATGACCCATTTGGAAGGTAGGGTCTACCTTCCAAAGTAGCCATTTTCTCTAGGTGAATTGATCTCTGTCACCTGGAGATCAGTTGTAATAGTGGTAGATCTCCAGCCACTACCTGGAGGCTGGCAACCAAGATTTGCTCCGCACTGGGCTTAATGAGCCTACACTACCAAAAAGGTTGACTAAGTCCAAAGCCCCAGAGGGCATTGAGGCCATGATTGTCAGCTCCTCCCCAGCCATACCTTTGAACCGCTCCTGCTATGGTGGCCATGCAGGAATGCTGGCCCGGTGCTCTGCACTGCGTTCAACTGCTATGAAGGGCCACAGCAGCTGCCTGCCAGCCTCCACTGGGGCAAGTACTGCTGGGATGACAAATCTGCTGGCATGGCCACCATCACCTCCAGGGGTGGATTTGGCAGCCCCTTCCCTTTGTAAGGGGCTGTTTGTGTTTTTTTATACATTGTAAATGTATAAAGTTACATATTGTATGGCAAAAGGCAGATTAAAAGTGTCCTAAGGGTGGTTCTACTGCAAAGTATGCAAAGGGTATGATAAGAAAAGAAATAGTTTACTGTTGAACTCTTCCAGGATCAAATACTGTGGATTTGGCTTTTAGTGTTCTGATAAAGTACCTTTGGGCTTTTTACTGTAAAGAAACTGTAACTCACAAGTAATTTTGGATTTGATGTTGTAGAGCATCTAAATGCTTTATCTGAGTTTTCACAAGTCATGCAGGAATGAACCTTAAACCTTAAAGCCTTATTTTTGTTTTTTGTATATTCATTATATTTATGTTTCCTTGACTACCTTTTATTTCCTTGTTACTCTTAAGTTAATAAATGAATGACCCTTTGCATTTCAAATCTATAGTTGGTTTATGCTGTGTTCTGTCTCCCCTGCGTACTGTCTTGCATTGTTCTCCTCTAACACATGCATACCCACAGAGCTACCATCTTTTAGTTGTCTAACTTTAAATTGATTAGAACACATTAATTTTTAAATAAATGTCACATATCCTTAACCAAGCGCTACAAGGTTGAGGAGGTTTCATGGTGTTAAAGTCTGAACCAAAACTAAGTGAGGAGAATTTTAAAAATATGGGCTGCCCTTCATTAGCCCTCATGATATCTCTTGACAGGCAGTGTGCGCTGATCTTGCCATGCCAGGCCAGGGCAAGACCAGCTGCCATGCACCATTTACCCTCTGTCAGCAGCTTCAGTCAGTGCCTGGGCAAGACTGTACACACGAGTCTGTCATGCGTCAGCCTCAATTAGGCTCAGTTTGCTGCGCTTGGGAAAAGCAACAGCCCTTCCGTTAACCATTTTTGTTCTCTCTGTCGCTCTCATTTTCTCATTTCATTCAACTGTCTTTGCAAAGTGTTTTTGATTTGATAGAAGCATTCCTATGGTAATTCATGGAAACAGTAAGAGCAATATAGTATGAGATAAAATTCATGTAAAGTATTGATAAAATCACACTTTAGCACTTTCTTGCTTTAGTGGAAAAAATTACAAGCATTCCTTTTTGACTTACTACATGACTTATAACATACTGTCATCAGCTATAGTGGGAAATGCAATGCATGATGTGGCCTTAAGGTTTCTAAGCTTTAGTCTGACAGAACCTAGAAGTGAATTGAATTCAATATGCTCAATGCAGTAGGCTCTGTGATTTAAAAAATCTCCTGAAGCCCAAGAATCAGGCTTCTGTCTGAGACGAGGAGCATTGAACTGATAGACCACAGACTACAGATCTGACCCATTGTAAATGTTCTTTCTCTGTGTGGTACTTTACTGTAAAGAAGTGTTGGTTTCTTTGTAAGAAAAAGAATGTGGCCACTGGCTAAACAAATACATTGAAATATATGGTCAAATTGTTTTGGAGGATATGTGCAGTCTTCACCTTTTTCATCCATTCCCACATAATAATATTCTAGCATTTTTTAAAAAAATGTTGTGTCAGAATGCTACACAATCCATCTGTTATTTCTGCCCCTTAAGAGCAATAATAGCCAGTGATTTGCTGTAGATACCCAGGAAATAAATGAAGGAATAAATGGATAGATGGATGGATGGATGGGTATGGTTTTGAAGCTACACTATATAGCAATCTTATTGAAGATGACCAAGTCTAGTTTTGGTGTTTGTGCAGAGGCGTAGCTGGGCCAAACTGCACCTGGTGCGCATTCCACATTTTCCCCCCCATGCCCCCCCGCGGGGGAATGAGGAGGGGCCTGGGGCAATTTTTGCGCCCCCCAGGCGTGCGCCCCGGTGCACGATGCGCACACACACACACCGTCCCCTTGTGGCTTCGCCACTGTGTTGGTGGGAGGTAGAGAGCCTTATTTTCCTCAGTTTGGGTTTAGTGATATACATAAAGTAAATTACTGAGGTACAAATTGAAGTCAAGTCTATGAGATAAATTGTAAGCACTTTATACAGTGGGGAAAATTCCACAGCCACCCCTCCCCTCCAGAAAGGTTTTGTTTTGGTGGGCATCAATCAATACAAATAGTTTTTAAAAATAAAATAAAATGACTCTTTAGTGTATTTATTAAGGTAAATGTGTGGGTTTAAATGTTCCTTTTCTGTGGGCAAATCTAAAATTTGCTAAATCATATGTGGACAAGCAGCAGTTGTGATCAGTATGGGACAAATTCTTCATGCTGAAATATTACCATAAAACACAGTGGTATGGAATAAGACTACCATCATGGACTTTTTAAATCCAGGATGTATAGTGACCAAATAATTTTTGCTGATACAAAAAGTTAATTTAGAAAACCATTAAATTATTCATAGGTTCCACTCTATCCAAATCTTCCTCTCTGTGTCTCTGTCTCTGTCTCTCGTCTCTATAAGTATAGAACACACATGACTATTTATATAATAAAAAGGCTACTGTGTACTTTAATGAACAGTGAGACATTTTTATAGCTTGCTATCCATTTGGGATTTATAGAGTCTTATGGACCTGGTCAATGTGTAAAATCACACCAGCCCAAGAGACAGTTCTCAGATGTTGGTAACAAGTCAATGTTTGAAAGGAATCAAAACAATATAAATCCTATGAGATATGTGGCAGCAGGAAGTGTTCTAATGGGGAGGATGGCGAGTTGACCACCACACAAGCGAATGTAGAGAAGAAAGTGTTCTTTTCCCTTTCATGCATGCAGTACCAGCGGGGGTAAGCAGGTTTCTATAAAGAATCTCCTCAGTGGATCAATCCAGCAGAACAGATGGAGTGTATAGATATTGTACATCAGATTTCCATAGCATGTGGCAAAACAATGCACTGCAGCAACTGTTTAACTGCAGAACTTTTTAAAGAACATCCATAATTATCCAGAGTTGAAAAGACTTGTAGCTGTAATGATTTCCTAGCAATAACTACATGGATTTTAGTAGATAGTATCTTCCCCAAGGAATACATTAGCAGGAACTGTACAGTTGTTAAATCTTTTGAATAGGAGACTTAACTACTCTGGTAATGAACACTTAGAGCTATGAATGTTATAGAATTTCTTTGCCCAGTAATATAAAAACCAATCATAATTCAGTTGATGAAAATGACAAAGGTACAATTTACATTTGTGAAGAATATGGTTGCACAGTTGTTCATAGTTCTTCATAAAGGGTTATAAGTGGGAATGTAAAACTTGTTAGCTATGTGCAACATGGGGAGGGGGAGTTCATATAAGGTGATTGAACAATCCTTTATTATAACTCAATCCCCTACCTCCAGAGTATCATACTCTGCAACATTTGTAGACCCCGCAAAAACACATTTCTGTGAGAGTTAGAGTAATAGCT
Organism: Sphaerodactylus townsendi; assembly: GCF_021028975.2. Lineage (NCBI taxonomy): Eukaryota > Metazoa > Chordata > Lepidosauria > Squamata > Sphaerodactylidae > Sphaerodactylus > Sphaerodactylus townsendi. The sequence goes on along the minus strand of NC_059432.1, from coordinate 55,704,566 downwards.
ATCTCATGCGTTCCGGTTTATAAAGAAGGAAAATCTGAATTGTAAGCCAGGTGGCATCTTTAGGGGTAGGATAAACATTGTCTGCAACTGTCATCTTGAGTGTTTCAGTGTTTATGTGAGGATTTTAAGAGAAGAAGACTACATCGCTAATGTATCTGCTTTTAATAAGGTCAAAGGCTGTAGTTCATTTGAGCAACAGAAGCATTGGGCAAATGGGTATTATATTAGGTATATTATTTATTCATGTTATGCAGAAGCAATTATTTTCTTGATTGGAAATGAAAAGCAGGGATAAATTATAAGATTTATTCTGATTTTGCTTTGTTTTGTTTATGTGCCCCTTTGAGTTCTTATCTCTTAGAAATTGTAAAGGTGTGCCATATCACAAACCCCATCAAGTCGCTTCAATTTTTTTTTCATCTCCTGGCACTATAAATACTCCAAGCTGGAGTGCTAGACTGGCCCAATAAGCCTTTGTTAGGGCAGCCCATTTGCTTTTACACATGAAGATCAAGAACCCGTCCAGACTCCTTGAGTTTTTGATTGATCTAGGATCTGAGAGTAGCAGAGTTGAGTAACCACACCTCTCCACTTTTGTATAAATATGCAGCATGAGAGGGAGAGGAGTTAATTCTTCCACCCTTGGGCCATTTTTCTGACTTCAAATGCCTTCTACCCTTATTGGGAACTTGCTTCTCTGAAGGAATCCCTTTGGAGGAAACATACAGGTAACCTGTATGTTTCTTCTAGATGGTAAAATGGATCTACAGCTATTATGAATTGAGCCTTTGTATTGAAAGTCCAGTTATAAAATGTTTGAGGGCAGGCAACAGGAATAGTTATTATGTAATGCTTTATGATCTTTGCTGAGGGATTTCTCTAGTTAATGCTAGAGACAGATTGCTGGTCTAGACTATCCTTCACCTATTACAGTTCTTATTCATATACATAGGACAGTTTTACACCTGTCAAACAAAAACTACTGTTCATATGTACAAGATGAAACAGTGTTCCAGTAATGTCAGCTGTTTCTTTAAAAAGTGTTTATTTTATATAAAGTGTTTCACTACACATACTTGCACATTTCTCATGTCTACTGAATAATTTGTAAAATGAATAACATTGCTTTTGTGCTAAAATTTTTGAATCAGTAGTTGCAAGATATATTGGAGATATAACTAAAAGGTGGTCACAAAATTTAAAAAAGCACATGGGAAATTGTCAAATATTTACCCGTGCCTCATTTGGGAGAAAGAAAAGTATGGGAGTACAAAAAAAGGCAGTTAGGTAATTCACACAGTTATTTACAGAAAGAACAACCTATTAGTGCGGGGGTGGGAACTGATCCTGTGTATAAATCCACTGAGATGGTTTAATATGACTTTAAGATTTATATGACAAGACAATTTGTCTCTAGTGCCGAACAACACTGTAAAGGCCATATGGATCAGAACAGGATTGAAGGCCAGGAGGATCATGGGCAACAATCTGTTCCAAGCCACTGACACTTCATGACCTCGGGCAAGTCACTTGACTTTCTTGTGCCTCTCTCAATCCAGCTGGAAAATTGGGAAACAGAAGCTGGGCCTGCTAGAAAACCAGATGCTGCTTTAGAGTTGAACTGGTCCCGGATAGACAAATTATAAAAGCACGGTAACTACTGTCCTGGAACAAAAATGGGATTGCTGACTCAGTGTGAAACTGGTGAGAGATCAGCCTGTAGTCCAGGGAGCTTGAAGTGGTGATTTTTCTTCAATTCAGGTGCAAATTCCATGACATACAATAGCTGTCCTTATATAAGTGGTCTGAGTGCGTCAGTAATGGAAAAGAGTTGGATGGTGGTGATTTTGGATGACAAAACAATAGAAGATGAAGTTTGGAGCTACTGTAGGTGCTTGCCACTTGAAGAAGGATAGGCATAAGTCATAAGAGCTAAGTAGTATGAGGGGTAATTATCCCTCCAAGGGAAGTGGATAAAATAAACAAATAGCCAGTGTTGTTGCAACATAAATCCAAATAGCTAACAACATATTTTAAAGTACTTGAAATTTTTACTCTGGAAAGTTTATCCAAAAATAGGATTAGAAACAATTGAGAAATAGTTTCTTGAAGTTCATAAACTAGAGCTTCAAAGCGAGAGACCAGCTACTGCTGCACAAATGACTTCCTTGAATACCAGCCATGGTCTTGCAGCCCCTCCTGTAAACTTCTTATATGGCTCTGTCTTTCTTACTCATCCACTTATGATTTAATCATACAGATCATGCAACCTTGTTTGCAGTTCTTCTGCTTATAATGCTCATTTAACAGAATTACTGCAGTTTCAAACTTTTCTGAGATTCAATTTTTGATGTCAAATTTGCAATTTCAAAGGAAGTAGGGAAGTTTGTATATGCACAGGCAAAACCCCTTAGTTTTCATTCATCCATATTTAATGCAACTGCTTTCAGGTATTATTTCTCAGATATATTCTCTTTAGCATAATTGTTTGTTACTTGAATGGATTTCTTCATAGCATCTGATGAAGTGAGCTCTAACTTACAAAAGTTCATGCTGGAATGAATGTAGCCTTTGAGGTGACACACTAGATTTCACTTTTATTCCTTACTGTGCACCCCACAAAATTGGGGATCATGTAGATGACATTTGGGAGTCATGTAACAAACCACATTTGCCTATAAACAATGTCACTGAAAGCAAACTAACCCTTCCTATTAACATTTGTCTGAATGGGGAGGGGAGACAGAATGAAGCCTATTATCAAACAACTAGATTAACACTCTTGGCAATACTGCATCATATGGCAATACTTTCAGCTCTAGTTATGTACTTCACATAGGCCATTCCGCACGGCCCAAATAGACCTGCGTGGGGCCAGTAAAAACGCCATTATGTGGGAGGACTTCACTATTGCTGCTGTGCATTCCCCCCACCCACAACGGCATTTTTCGGACTCACTCAATGAACGAGTCTTTTGGAAAACGCCAGCATCCACCCTGTGCCGAGCAGATGGCACCAGGTGGACACCGGAGTTTTCCCTGCGCCAGCGCAGATCCTTCTTACCTTGTCCCCCGGCCACCATTGTTCTGGAGAGGCCAGGGGACACACCTCTTGACCTCTGGCCCTAAAGGCATTGCCACGGCCAGAGGGGCATGTCCCCTGGCCTCTACAGTGTGATGGCGGCTGGTAGACAAGGTAAGAGGAATCTGTGCCAGTGTGCCCATGCAAATGCAGCCCCATGGGCTGCTGAAGCACCGGGGCTGTTCACAGGGCACTGTGCGAACAGCCCCAGGGGGCGCACCAGTGGCAAGTATGCCGGTGCACCCACACTTGTGAAGACCATGCAGAACAGACTATAGTTGTTAAAAATAATGCAGTGCACTTTTACAAAATAAGAATCTGGATGTTCATCAAGCTATGGATGTCAGGCATCTGTACTGTAGTGGGGACATTCACATCTGTGTGGGGACATTCACATCTCTACCCATATATTGGCTCATGTAATAAAGTGTAAATGAACTGAGGGGGGCTTCATTGGATGCTTCAGTAACAGGGATATGTCCCTTATTAACCCAGACACCTGCTTTCTTTTACAAAGTGATACACACATAATAGGAAGATAGTACATGGGAGTAACAATTATTTGCAGAATATCCCCACACTGTTTCAGCTAAAATACTGAAGGAATATCAAGACTGTTGTTTTCTTTTTTCATTTTTTCCAGGAAGATAGATTAAAAAGGGCTTATTTGTAGATTTCCCAATTTCTTTCGAGAGAAATCATTCTGCTTAGTTTCTCATGTGTATAAAGAGAACAATGACATTTGCTGTTTATTATTTGTTATTCTCCAAAGCATATTTATACATAAACTCACATGAAATTATATAAATATATATGTATACACACACACACACACACATGCATTTTGTTAGTATGTACCGGTATGTGTGTGTGTGTGTGTGTGTATACACACTAACATGATTTTTTTTCATATGAAACACATCACAAATTGGAGCCCAGTTACTGACCTCAGTCAATGTACACAGAAACTTCTCATTTCATGTATTGCCAGAAGGCAACACTTGCCATTCCCTTAATATGTAACCATACTTACACTTCTTCAGTTATGGATTAGTCTACATGGTGGAAAAGTTAAGTATACAGTGACCCTCAGTGCTTTGTCTAATTAGACAGTTTGAGGTGATTTAAGGAAATGGTATGGCTCCTTATTTCTGAGACTGTTCTGTTGTTGTCGTGACTGTTTATGGCATTTGTGGCTCTAAATACATAATATTAATGTTATTTTAACACAGTCTATTTTATTTATAGCAAGTCACTTTTATAAAACAAAGTGGTCATAGACTGAATGTGAGCCAATTATAAATACACCAGGAAACATTTTTTAAAAAACAAAACAAATTAAGGAGCTTTTACAAAACAGACGTGATGAATAAATGCACATAGAATCATAGTTTTATTTCATTTCATTTTATTAGATTTTCATATCACCCCTCCCCTCCTGGGTGTTGTAAGGGACCATAAATGGTATTTAGGTCAACCCTTTGCTCAGTGCAGAATCAACCTAAAATAAGTGTTTGTCCAGCCACTACCTGAAGACGTACAATGAGGGTTAACTCATCTATTCCATTGCTGAACTACTCCAACTGTAAAAAACATCCTAGTATTCAGCAGGTACCTTTCTACCTATAATTTACTGCCAATAGTTCCCTACCCTCGTCTAAGTGACAGCCATTCAGATACTTAAAGAGTACTGCTCCAGTATTTCCTGCTCCAGTATTTCCCGACAAGCCAACCATCTCCTCACATACAGCATCACTCCTACTCCTCTTTGACCCTTTCAGTTTTTATGAATCACATCATCCTCTTTTCCCATGTCTGTCAACCTTTGCTCGTAGGACGTGGTCTGCAGGCACCTGATCATCCTCAGCATGATCCTACCATGTTTCCATTTTGTTGCAATATTGATGGCTGGAGTTTGCAAGAGCTCTTGTTTTAGGAGACCCCATCCTTCACTTGCTCCTTTCCCTTCCAGTAGTCTGGCCCATGGAATGACTCTCATCATACCTCATAGTTCATTACAGTCTGCACTACTAACATCTAACATACACTTCTACTGACAGACTTCCTTAGGCCCCCATAGCAAAAGAAATTCAGATAAACATGGACATTTCCTCCTTAGGTCCCTACCCCCTCGCTTACCAATTAAATTAGATTGTGTATGGCTTAGGCTCTTGTAGCTTTTTCCACCATTTGAAAAAGGAAATTGTCAGCCAGGCAGGTCAGGAAGTTTTGTGACTGTGAATGCTTATCAGGGTTTGTCTTCCTGTGCACATTAGGAAAGTTGAAGTCACCCAAGGTCGTGTTTGAATACACTGTCAAGCTGCTTAAGGAGGGTAGGATCCACCTCCTCACTCTGGTCAGGCAGTTTGTAGCAGACGCCAACTACAATACTGTTTGTCTTTTCTTCCCTAGATACATTCCACTGGGCTGTCACCCACCTGCTCCAGTATTTCCTGACAAGCCAACCATCTCCTCACATACAGCATCACTCCTACTCTTCTTTGACCCTTTCAGTTTTTATGAAATTGTATTATTTTAGACTGAAATGAGTGGTTATCTGGAGGAGGAAATGAAAAATATCATTTAGCTAGATGGGATAATAAAGTGTATGATTTGATTGTTACTTTTAATCAATCGCTTAATTATATCTTTTTTATTTTCATCTCTGAGCTCAACTATAGGTTAAATATTAAATGTTTGAAAATACTTATGGAAGGGTTATAAAAACGTTATTCAAACATTGCATGTCATTTTGGGATAGGGAATAATCAGTGTTGCATGAAGGGAAAGGCTGATTAAAATATTCAGTTAATACTGGATAGGAAGTCATGTAAAATCTGTATAGGAAGTCATGTAAGGCAAATAAGTTCAAGAGACTTAAATCCTAAGATCTCTTTAAATGCCATTTACATCTGCTGAGTGTATATAGTGAGGCAGTACTTGTTGTTCCTAGACTGTATAGGTAGTTTCATAAAGAGCTGAACATTACTTTAAAAAGACATGATAAATTACCACTAATGGTATTATGTATATACATAGGGGTTATTTCTCTGCCACACTTCAGTCTAGCTGCTAAACTCTAGCAATTGAGAGATACAACTGGTAAGGCTTGCATTTTAATGGGCCCTTTTAGCACTTTTTTGCTTTATGTGTTCTGGATTATGTATAATTGATGGCTTTAAACATAGTGGAATGGGACACATTTAAGTCGTAATGGTTTAAAACCATTTGCTTTTCAGTCTGTGTAAAAGGATTTCTGTGTTTTGGGGTGGCTGTTTATCATTCTCAAGTAAACCCACTCACATTTCCAGAGCTTTGCCTATTAATGCTGTAGATCCAGAAAAGAGAGTTTAAGGTGTCTTTTTAAAGCGCTTGTAATAAACATGTTGTACTTAGGCCCTGGACAGGCCTAATCTTTGTAGATCCAATATGCATTCAGAAAAGAGAATTTGTCTTTTTAAAGCGCTTGTAATAAACATGTTGTACTTAGGACCTGGACAGGCCTAATCTTTGTTCGCCTTTTTCATTTTTGGCAATAGTCAATAGTTCAATAGTTGTAATGGATTGGAGTGGCAGGACAACTCCTTTACAATTTATTATGCATTTGCTATGAAGATTATTCTGAAAACTATTGAAAGTATATTACTTTGCCTCATTACCACCAGCTAGGGTTGCCAGAACTCTGGAAACTTCCCAAGGACTGAGAGTTGAAGTTCATGTACACCTCAGTAAGACGATCTGAACTGATTCCTCCTGGAACTTCAAATACAGCCAAGTATGCATAACTATAAGTATGCCAAGTATGCATAACACATCTGGATTATTGTGTTTTGTGTTAAATTACCATGAGGGAGGATTTTTTAAAACTCATGTATAACCAGACACAAAATGTGCAATTCCAGAAAAAAATGTACAGTTGCAAAAAAAAGTGTGTTAAGCTCAAAAATTCAATTATTCTACATCGTGCTGTCAGATTCCAAGATCTGATTATTTTCTCCAGGTCTAAATAGGTCTCTAAATGGCAGGGAATAGAATTCAAAGAAATAATGTGCGTGTACACAATAGGGTAATGTGTTGTAGTGGTTTGCATTGTGTGTATGGATTAATGATATTCCCCTGTGTAATTTCAAATTGTCCTTTATAAAACCATTAACAAGAGAAATTAAAAAAACTGTAAAGATATTTTTTTCTAAAAGACTTGTCTAAACAGAAAAGCATTGTTTGGCCATATATTACTATTAAGAGTTGTCCCAAATGACAAGGAGTTTGTATCATATTCTCTGTGAGGTTTTCAGTGTCTTCTTCAGAGGCATTAATTCAGGCATTTGAAACTAGACAGATGGCACTACAAGAAATGGTCTTCTCAGTCATGGCACTACAAGTTGGAACTCCCTCCCCAGGGAGATCTCTGTTTCCTTCTATCATTGTCTACTGTCAGTAGGTGAAGACTTCTTTGTCTTGTATGGTGTTCCCTCACTGCCTCTTACCAGCCCACCTCTCTTTTAGGTGTTTACATTTTATATGTTTGTATTGTTTCATTTTAATTGTTCTCTATGTGTAATTATTTTCAATGTCAGTTGTTTAATATTTCTATTTTAATATAAGTTGCTTTCAGAACCCTGAATTGTGTGTAAAGTTAACATAGAAAAGTTATAAATAAAGTTTCCAGTACAAGAGAACCACATTTACTGTTCTTCATCATGGAAGAATAGGTATCTACAGCAGAGATAGATCTGAATCAGTCAGTCTTTGCTAACAGGGATCTTTCCATAAGTAAAGCACATCCATCTTGGTTTGTACTGTTATGAATTAGGTATTAGAATGAGAAAAATACAAACCTGAGTTGATAGGACTGTTCTTGGGGAAAACCTCTGCATGCACATTATACACTTCATCTTTGAGCAACAGTTCTTTCAGAATATGTAGCCAAAACAGAAAGGATTTTGTGCAGGTGAAGATGGTCAATAAATTAGTTACCTACATGATATGTGTATTTCTTGTTTAGAAATAAAAGCTCTGAGATGCTTAAATCTACGGTATATTTGTTTTCTGCCTTTGATACAATGAAAATCTGTGGGTGCCAGAATCTAATTTCCCATCAAAGTTGTGCAATACTGTAGTTTTAACCAAAGGAAGCACAGGCTGTAACTCAAAAAAAACATAAATATATTTTTACATGAAAAGTAACCACCATTGCAGAGTCAAGCCTTAACATGTTTTTAAAACTGCAAAATAAAACTATGGGTCCAGTGCCTCCCAAGTACATCGGAATCACATTTCATTATGGTATGGCTATAGCAACTGTTGGAGATTTTAGTTGGAGAGGAATGTGCTGGTCTCAGGCACCAAAGCACTGTGCTAGAAAGTAGCCTTAATCAACATTATATGCATGATGTCCTGTGTAACTAGGAGCAGTGTATTAGGATGCTGCCTTCTTCAGCAAAATATTTGGAGACCAAATAATGTCACCTTTATTATACTGGATCAAATGATTCTAAACCATATGTTTTCGCTGTCAGCAGAGCAATCCATAAGGCACGTTGTTTATTTCACTTAATCATGTTCTGAATTTTCCAGTTCTCAGCTCTGTTTGTTCCTGCTGTATCTGTGTCTTCTTTCCTGAATTGTATGAGATTAAAACTTTTAAAAATATATAGTGTTGGAAAGAAAGGGCTGTGTATAATAAAGAAGCAACTTTGTTTTTGCTTAAAGGGTTTTAGAAAAAATAAATTCCCACTTAGCTCCCTATTGATCAAAGAATAGAGGTTTAGTCAGCATGGTGGCTTAGAGGGATAAGATCTTAAAACTTTGAGATAGAATTTTGCTTCTGACTGACTTTACTGTGAAGGCTGTGGGGGATTCCCTCTAGTGGTTTTAAAAAACTCTGTATTTTTAGATTTATTTTAGATGTATTGTTTTAGACAGAGAAATACAAAACTGAGTTGAGAGAACTGTTCCTAGGGAAACCTCTGCATGCATCTGTGCACATTATACACTTCATCCTTGAGCAACAGTTCTTTCAGAATATGCAGCCAAAACTGGGGGGAGGGGGTTGAGCATGTCAACATCTGTACTTAGTGAAGAGGTAGTCAGAGTTCTTTAACTGAGATCCACCATTTCTATATTCTACATCATTAGATTGCTGTTAGTGCTCAACAAAGAGGTGGAAGGATAGTGTTACTGGTTGTTGTGCTAGTATTAAAGAGAATATTCTGGAGCATTAGGTTCAGTTTTCTCCTTGCAACACTATTCCTCCTGTTTGTGATGGGTTTTCTGGGCTGTGTGTCCATGGTCTAGTGGATCTTGTTCCTAACGTTTTTCCTGTGGCTGTGGCTAGACCTCCTGTTGATGAGGACTAGGAATGGAGTAAATATGTATGTAAAGTGCCTTCAAGTTACAGATCAGTTACCACAGCCCCAGCAGGGGGTCAAGACAAGTAATTAATCACAGGTTGTTTGCCACTGCCTTTCTCTGTAGCGTCTTCCTTGGTGGTCTCCTTTTTAAGTAATGTCCCCTCCCCTCCCTCCCCCTCCCTTGCATGCTACCCCTTACTCCCTCCCCACCCTCACTCCACTTCCCTTGCATGCCTCCCCCTCCCTCTGTTAGGGTGGGTGGGCCATGTCTAGATGCTGGGTCCCCTCACCTCCCTCCCCCTCACCTCCCTTGCATGCCACCTCTTACTCCCTCCCTTCCCGCACTCCACTTCCCTTGCATGCCTCCCCTCCAGCCCTGCCCCTCCCTCCGTTAGAGCGGGTGGGCCATGTTCACCCTCTCCTATTTTTTGACAGATAGTCTTCTGCTTCCTCCAGGGACGATTTTTTCAGCATTCTTTGTCACCCATAGATCAGATAAAGTGGTTGACATCAGCACCTAAACCCTCTTGTCAGCTGCAGGGTTTCCATTCTTATCCTTTCCAGCCTTCCTAACTTGCAGACATGACTTCTCCATGTCATATCTGTTCCCATCAACCTTCAAAGACAAGTGATAAACATTCTTTGATATTGAGACATGAGACTACTTCAGCACCGCATCTACATCACAGTCCAGATGACAGTCTTCCCCCATACTCAGGGACAAAGTCCATGCCTTCTCCAGAAAACAATATCAGGAATCCAGCCCTGGTCTCCACAATGGAGGACTTTAAGTTCTATTGGAAGCAACTAATCTGAATTGCAAAAGCTCTGGACATTGACTATGTTCAGTTGGATCCGAGGTCCTCAGATCCAATAATGAGTGTTATATGGCACCAATTCAGGACCAATTGCCTTCTTTTTAATCAGGAAATAGCTGAGGGGTGTGAATTCTTTAACTCAGGCTTCCACTAAGAAAGTGGAAAATTTATAGAGCTATTTGAATTCCTCTTCACCACCTCATTCCCAGTTCAATGGTCACTGAGGTGTTCCCCTCAAGCAGATCTGGCTCCCATTTTTCCCCTATGGATAAGGAAGTAAATTTGACATTTTAGGGAGAAAAGTGTGTTCTTTGGGTGCTTTTGGTCTTAGAGTTCACTGCTATTATGGGATGCTACCAAATGTATGGTACAATGTATTAATTCCCTGCTGGATGATAGATAGGCCCTAGATAATAGATATATGGCTGATACATATGGCTAAGGCATTTGGAGTAGTACTGAGAAGACATGATTGGCTCAGTCCCTGACACTAGGGCTAGAGTTGAAGACCTTCCTTTTCAGAGCAAGAATTTCTTCAGTGAGGAGATTGATACTGTCCTGGTTAGGATGAGATAAAAGTAGACGTACAGCAAAATCATTGGGTATTACCTCACAGGTTTTAAAGAGAGGTATTTCCCTCATCACTGACATCGGTATTATTTGAGGAAATAAAGTGGACACTTTAGACCTATCCCTACCTGTTTTTCTCCACCACCTTTTTCAGGTTTTTCCACACCTCTGTTGGCAGCTGAGATTGCCATGGTGCTGAAAAAGGGTAACATCAGTCAGCTTCATCCACATTTAAACATTCCCAAATTTAGGATGCTGTCACTTCCAGAATCCTTCTTTCGTTATCTAGGGATATCTGGCTTGTGGTCCTAGACCTGAAGGGTGCCTATTTTCATTTCTCTAATTGTCAATCCTATTGGAGATTGTTAAGATTTGAATAGGGGGGCAACTACAATGAATACATTGTGTTACCTTTTGGGTTAGCTGCAGCTCCACATATTTTCACTAAATGCATACCACCTGTGGTTGCATTCTCAATGTCATACAAACAGTATTATTTTAAAAAATCTCAAAATAAACATATTAGATATTAGATCTAAACATGCAAAACCTAAAAAAAGGAAGCATTTTCTCTTTTTTGTTTTCTTCTTCCCTTTTTTATTTTGGGATGTGTTATTTTTATACTAATGTTTGTGTGACCTCTGAAGAAGGTTGAATCATACAAAACATGTCTGGTCCTTTATTGGTCATGGATATGTGTTATCAATAGTGTTTGGAATTGTTACAATCTTTGCTGATTTTTAGCCTGTCTTTTAGGCCTTGTGAAACACTTCTTCACACAACGTGTGATTGGTGTTTGGAATATGCTGCCACAGGAGGTGGTGATGGCCACTAACCTGGATAGCTTTAAAAAGGGCTTGGACAGATTTATGGAGGAGAAGTTGATCTATGGTTACCAATCTTGATCCTCCTTGATCTCAGATTGCAAATGCCTTAGCCAGACCTGGAATGCTAGCAGCAACGGCAGCAGGTTAGTAAGGCCATTGCTTTCATCCCATCCATGCTGCGTGAGCTCCCAAAGGCACCTGGTGGGCCACTGCGAGTAGCAGAGTGCAGGACTAGATGGACTCTGGTCTGATCCAGCAGGCTAGTTCTTATGTTCTTATGTGTTTTTAACTTATATTTGAGTTCACTTGATAATAAGTATGAAGAGTTTTTTGCGCTCTCCCTCTTTCTCTGCACAGGCAGGCAGGCAGGCAGGCAGGCAGGCAGGCAGGCAGGCAGGCAGGCACAGAAGTTTCTATATCTTTGAGTTCCCTGTATGGTTTTGGTTGAATACCCCCTTTTTTAGTTACATTCTTAACTTCAAAAATTAAGTGCTACTTGGACTGGCTATTTGTTGCTCATCCCCACTAGTCTTTGGAGCATGAACTGACCTTGACTTTTGTGAGTGGGTGGAAGAGATGGCCTTGGGCTGCTGCTGCTCACCTGCTTCTTCCACCCACCTGCTGACCTGCCTCTTTCCTGGGTTCAGAGGCACCCCGGACCCCATTTAGCTGCTAAGGTCCATGGCAGGGAAGCAGCCCTGCTTACAGCATGCTTGACTCTCCCTCCAGCCTTCCCTGGGGGCACAATTGGGGGGGGGGGTGCAATTTCAGTATTTGCCTGGGCTCCATTTTCTGTAGGTATGCCCCTGGCTTTGGCCTCAGACAGTAACTAATCTGGAGCTACTAATCAAAACAGAAAATCCTACTTACAGCCTAGTCAAGAAATAACGTTTATTGGAGAAGTTTTGGATGCCTTTGGGATTACAGACCATTGGGAAGGCAACAGGAGGATTACATTGTTACTGAATGGCTAGAATACTATAAAATTGCTATAGTGTGAATATATCACATCTGTCAAGCAGGAATTTCCATCCCCCCAGCTTGAACAACATTTTTCTAGTAGGACTATAAAATATTAAAGCAATATGAAACATTTATTTATTTCCATTATTTACGCCTTTCTCACTGAGACTCAAGGCGGATTACACAATGCAACTTAATGAAATCAGTTGGTAGAGACATCTAATAAGCAATGTAATACAATTAGGGTTGCAGAAAACTGAAACAAAGCACACACCAACATGACATGTTAAGCAAAGCAGAAAATGGTATAACATAGGTAGAAATACAGTGCAATGAGAACAATGGCTTCCCATGTCCCTGCTTTCCTGATCTTCCAATGGTTACCAGCCTATGCTTGGCAACCATATATACTATATACAGAAATATAGGCCACAGTCCAGTTCATTTTATTAAATAATTTTCCTGAGCCATTCTGTTATAGCCCTATTATAATAAAATTTGCCTTCCTGAACAATTCTGTTCTACATAGTTTGCAGAATGTCAGAAGTATGAGAGCCTTCATGACTTCTTCAGGCAGCCCATTCCATAAGATAGAGGCCATGACAAGAAATTGCATGGGCAGTTATTGATCATGCCCATTTGCACCAGCAGAAGGCCATGCTCATATTAATAACTTGTTGTGGTGCCATCATATGGGTGATACAAGGTCCTGCAGCTATGAGTGTCCTAGGCCATGAAGGCTTACACTGAACCAAACCTGGTAGATGATGAGCAGCCAATGAAGTGATTGCAGAATGGGTGTTAAATGTATTCTCTGTCTAACTCATTGTAATAGCTGAGCTGCAGCATTCTTTACCAACTGGAGGGAGACCTATGCCAAAAGCATCACAATAGTCTAGGCCGATTATGCACAATGTATTTCTTCAAGCCCCACTTACACTTTTCATTCCCTCTGCAAGCAAGACCTAGCATTATTTTAATTTTGCTTCACCACCAAAGTTGGCAGATTTGCCAATGAGGACAGCTTTGCCCTGGATGTCTTTCCTCCACCCCCAGCCAGCCTTCCCACTGCCATCCATGCCTTGCCCCCTTGCCCCCTGTCCCAGCTGTGAAAGAAAAGAAGCTCACTCACATGGGCTTAGCCAAAGCATACCACCCTTTGCATTCTATTGAAATATCAAGAGATTAACATATAACAGAGTGCTTGGCAATAACAAGCCTATCTGTATTCCCATGGCAACAGCAGCAGGGAATGGGGGAGGGGAGTGAATATCAACTATAGCACAATGTCCCCTTCTTTAATGGTGTGTGGTCCAGGAAATTGCTTTATTTTTGGAACAGTAATATCAATAAAAGTGTAGTTTAAAGACTAAGTCTGCAGTCTTGAGTACCGAGTATAATGAGATCTGTGCCTTCAAGAATAAGAATAATATAAGAATAATTGCCTTTAAGATCTGTGCCTTTAAGAATAAGATAATGGGTGAAGTTAAGAGAACTACCCAGGAGAGTTCTCTGCAGAAAAACTGCACAGCCACCCAGGACGGAATGCCTCCTTCCATGTAAACACAGAAATGTGAGGACAGCTCACTAAAAGTCAACTGTGCAGAGAGGAGTCCCAGGTTAAGCTTTCCATGCATAATGGGCCCTAATCTCAGTGTTACCATGGCATGTACCCAATAATTGTTATCAATACTTTAGAAAAAATAATGTTGTGAAAGTTATGAATTGCAAGTAGTATTTACAATAAATGTAATTGTCATGTAATTTTCTTTGCTATATTGGTTGGCTTTTTGCATTTTCTCCCCCCATAACTGCTCCCAAGACTTATTAGTTCAGCAAAGAGAAAAGAACTTGCTAACACATCTTGATATCTCTATCTTAGACATTAGACTTTTAAGTTTATAAACTTCCTTTGGCTTCCTGAATATTTTAAACCTTTATTTTTGTGTGTGGTTTTTTTGCCCCTGAGCATGCTTGCATATGTTTTTAACCAAGACATCCAAATGACCCTATTGAGACTTTTCTCTACTGTGTGTCTCTTTTGAGATCTCCCTCTGTACTCTGACAAAATATTGCCTGAAACTGCAACTTGAAAATATGAAGTGAAGCCCTTTAGCTTTAGTCTTGGATGTAGCTGATTGCTGTAGGTTGTAAAATGCATTCTCTATTTTATAGATTATAGCCCCCCTGCCTTCCCTGTTCATGAAGCCAGAAATGATGGCTTACATAACTCGTTTGAAATAAAGACTTGTTTGCATTGTTAGGAGGGCATTAATTGACCACACTGGTCACATACTTTCTATTTTGAACCCATTTGCTATTTTTTTCATACTCTTGTTGTTATACCTTTCATCCCTAATAAATATATTTAGAGTTTATTCCTCTGGACTGGACTGTGGGACCTGTGTGATTTACTCATGGATGCATGTTGAGAGGCTGCAGAAGGCAGGGGTTGAAATTATCCTGATTGTTTTATCAGCGAAACTCAACTGACAGACAAAAGAGAGGAGGTTAGTTTTGAATCTATGAATAAATTTTCTCCGGGTCAGAAAGAATTGCCGGGCAAGGGGGAACACACGAAATGCCTGTAACTATCCGTGCCTTTTACTGATGGATCATAAGATTTAACCTACTCTGTTTTCTGGGACTTGTTATGCTCTTGCAGGTATGCAACTCAGTCTCCTTTCTGTCTTTCTCATTAGTTTCATACATTGAGATTTTTTGTTTAATCAGAACTGTTATATCTCTTTTCAGACATTACATTTTGGCACACTTCTCTATAACTGATTGCTAACTGATTGTATTAGATTCTATTACATCATGCCTACTTGCACCAAATAACTTTTCAACTCCTTTATAAAAGTCTTAACATTTATTTATTCTTATTAAAAACATTGTATGCCACCTTTCTACACAATCAGGGTCCACAAGGTGGGGAACACAAAACTATTAAAACATTTAAACCATTAGTATACAGTTAAAATATAAAATTAAATTAAAAACACATAAACAAAAACTCATAACATTATTTGATAGTCAGTTTTCTCAGTTTCCAAAGTCATTCAAATAGAATAGCTAAAATATTGTGCTGGTACTCTCAGCTTATAGGTTGAGATTCTGGAGATAAAGCAGGTTCATTTAAGAAATTACTTTTCTCTCTTAACACACAAACATATTTAGTTTGTCTACAAATCCAAATTTCTTCCCGTCTTCAAATAATCTATCATATTTTCACCCAGTTAATACTACAAATATAATTTCTTGGACTTCCAAATTAGTTCAGGATAAAATAGGGAGGCCTTAGAACAATCCTAAATCTCACGAGAAACACATATAATGTATTCCAATGGTTACATCCAGCCAGTTTGGCTGAAATATTTAGCATAGATGTTAATCTGAAGCTATTTTCTGAAATCATCATTAACTCCACCTGCAGTCTCTTATTCATGAGTTCCCAAAAGACAACACAATTGGTGGGTTGTTCATAGGAGTTTGCAGGAACCATTTATTTCAGAACGGTATTTACTTTTATGATGTTTATCCATCGCCCACTACAGGGTGTGAACCTTATTGGTTTTGCACTCTCCAAAGCAGTTACCTATTTTTATGTTGACCATTTCTTTTTCAGACTGCACAAAGCTGCCCTTTAAGTATTCCTGAGAAGCATAAAAACAACAATGTTCACTTTAATGCTTCCAAAAAGTATGTGTGTCTATATATATAGTGACTACACTGGAATTAAATATTAGA
This sequence comes from Sphaerodactylus townsendi, assembly GCF_021028975.2. Taxonomy (NCBI): domain Eukaryota; kingdom Metazoa; phylum Chordata; class Lepidosauria; order Squamata; family Sphaerodactylidae; genus Sphaerodactylus; species Sphaerodactylus townsendi. The sequence goes on along the minus strand of NC_059432.1, from coordinate 55,688,204 downwards.
CAAAACCACATTCTGTACTGTCTGAGAGAACATTATTGCAAACGAGGGATTTTGCATACACATTCTTATCACAGACAACTTCTCTTGGCAGCCATGTAACAAATAAGCTAATTCCACCTCTGATCAACTGTAATTCATTAAAGACCTTTGAACTAGCTAGGGACATCCAACCTATCATTTCTTATTAGCCAATACATAAGTTAATTAAGATACCTTTTGCCTCTTTCAATACACTTTTTTCTTTTTCTCTTATTCAATTTGGTGCCACAACTTCTTTCAGCAGGATTTTTCATTGCACTTGGGAAACTAAATTCATGAAGTAAAGTATGTAATGGCAATAGCAAGGTTTAGCATTGCTAACAACTTGTTCAACTGAGTGAAACATTTCACTATACTATGTAGTCCACACGCCCTTCGGTAAGTATTTTGCATTCCAATATCTTTGATGGCATATATAAAACATAACATAACAGGCTCTCAGTTAACACAATTTGGAACGCATAAAAATTGCACCAGTAAAAAAATTAACCACAGCTTCCAACACGTCATAGCAATCACTGTTTAAAAGAAAAATAACCTTCTGTTCATCAGTTGTTCCTTCAACCTTGTACAAAAGGGGGGCTATATACTTTCCCCTATATTAAACATAAAAGGGGCAGTATAACAATCCATATCACATAAACATTTTCTATTTTTATAAGGAATCCCCAGATGTCTTCCTTGTTGGAGGGAGGGAGGTAAAACATTACATCTAGCAAGGGTAAGAGCTCTATGCCATCAGGCCTTCAAAGGGGTTTTGGGTGACGTGGAAAAGGAAAAAAAAACCCTCAGGCAGCCCAAATAGCCCCATAGGCTAAACAAGCCTACACCATACTTTCTGATGGTGTAAGTTTACATCTGCAGAGGGGGGCATTCCCAGACTGGGAGCCCAGTGAAAACTGAATTACTAGGAACACACTGCCCATCATTCCTCACTGTGCAAGCATTCTTTACCTTTACATTTATTTGAAAACACTGAAATTCTGGACAATTCAGAAGGTTGCTATGTCAGCCTGCACAGGGAGGCCATTGACATTCACAAACACCAAGACAACTTCAACAAGAAAAAAGAGACTCTGAAAATTAACAAATCGGCTCTCAGTACTTTAAAAATGGACTGATAACCCCACCTGCAATACAATGCACTCAACCATACCTTTGCATAGCAAGTTCCACCCAAACACTTACTGTTTGGTTCCCCACCCTGGGACATGGACAATATACCCCACTAAACTTTCCCATCTCTCTAGACACAGTGTGAAACAGACTTTTCTATGTGATACACCTCTGAAGATGCCAGCCACAGATGCAGGCGAAACGTTAGGAACAAGATCTACCACACCACAGCCACACAGCCCGGAAAACTCACCACAACCAATTCTTTACCTTGTTGGCATAGCTTCCAAATGGTGACCTCTTCTGGGTTTGGACACCATGGGGTTGTGCAGTTCCTTCTCATCACTGTCTTTGCTATCTTTGCCAGTGTAGGCCACAAGCCTTTTATCCCTCCCCCCATCTGGATTAGCCCCTAAAGCATCCATGTACATTTTCCCATTGTGGGCAGTTTTGTTTTGTTTTCTGTGCTGCAAAAGTTTTGAGACAAAGAATTTATGATGTAGTAATAACCATGGCAAGTAGAAATTGTTTAGGGTTTCTTTTTCCTGTTCAGATAAAATTGTGAAACATTGGAAGGAGAAACAACTATCTTAGGGGTCACACAGGAGGCTGCATTTGGGGCAAATTTCCTTTTCTTCTCGCACAGCTGTATAGCTAGAATGTCCTCATGTATCAGATACAATCTTCAGTTAACCATTGACCAGAACCCTTGCTTTCTTTGTACTTTGCACCCCGTGGAATCGGTTCTCTGAGGAGATGTATCTCTAAGGAGCTGCAAGGTCTCTAGAAGTGTTCCAGTGGGGCTGCAAGGCCTTTTATTTGCTAGGGCTCCTAATAGGGGTCAGACTACAGACTTTGGGGGTGGAGGTCAAGTAATTTCTGGTATACTGCATTTTTTTAATGTTGAGTGATTTTGAGCCATGAGGAAAGATGAAGTGTTAAATAAAAATTAACACGTGTTTATTTTGCCTTCTGTATAAACTGCTCATGCATCTCATCCATACAAGAAACCTGTACCTTTACTAGATAGGATCTTTTCTATGTAGATAAAACATTCAACCATATACATTTTATTTCTCAATTGAAGATTTAGTTTTTTAAAAATTTATTTATATATTTCTTAGATTTCTATACCGCCCCATCCCCGAAGGGCTCTGGGCAGTGTACAACATAAAATTCATACAATGCTGAATAAAGGAGCAAATCATACAAGAATACAATAAACGAATAACATAAGCTCCATCCAGTTAATACTTAGTAAAACTTACTAAAACTTCATATAAAACAGTGGTTAATGCAATCAAATAAGAGGCGTCCAGAAAACACACATTTAAAACCTTCCCCCAAAAGGAGGAACGGCGGGCCCCTCAATATGAGAGTTACCCTGATGTAAAACAGAGCAGAGAGCAGAGAGGGTAGTTTGAATTACTTTCTAATCTCTGTTTTCTATTTGAAGAAATTACTGCAATTAATACTTCATGAAATAGAAAAGCAAAGAATTCACTTTTCTGTTTGAAGAAGTGTTAACTGCAGTATTGAGATTGCAAGAGACATTGCCTGCAGAAGGAAAGTTCTCTTTGTTTTATGCTGTTTACCTGAGGTTATGTTCGAGATGCTCTCAGAACAGCTGGGCTGATTATTAAATATGCCTTATAGTAACTTCCAGCCAAAGTTGATCGATATTTAGTGCAAAGCTTTACATGGGAGAGAGTTATTTAAACACCGAGTGCCCTCTGGACAGCAGAGAATGAAAAAATAATGCAGAACAAATACGTTCAAGTGTTCAAAAGAGCGGAAGAATATCTTTTATTTGTGATGTTTGGAGGGGTGATTGTTAAACTGTAAGGCTTTTTAAAAATAAATCATATTAATAGATTGAATGTAGATATATCCAGTGGTGGGATTCAGCAGGTTTGCAATACTTCAGCAGAACCGGTTGTTAAAATGGTGTTTGTAAACAACCAGTTGTTAAATTATTTGAATTCCACCACCGGAACTGGTTGTTAAATTATTTGAATCCCACCACTGGATATATACTTAAGCATAGAACAAACATAGTTAAATGTTAATGTAAATTTCAGTGTAGGTAGGTATATTCAACTTAGGCTAGTTACATTTGGGTACATCATAATAATAGTCACTGTCACTTAGGATTTACTTAGCAATTTTCTTATGAAATCAACAAAATCACATTAGTGATCAAAATATTAATAATTCCACATGCCTTGTAAAATAGGCTAATATTTTTGGTGCCATACTACAGATAGGAGAGGGTTGACTGAGAGACCATAGCAAAGGTAAAATTTTACTATAAAACCTCTAGTTCATAGCATATATACCAACAATCACAGCACAGTATCATAAATAAGTCCGAAAACAGCACACATACATTCTTCTCAAAAATTCTCATTTTATGTCTGAACAGTAGGCCCAGAGTGCAGATCAAAAAATTGACAGAATGGGTACAGATAGGGAATTGATGCTTTTAGAAATCTCTGGAACTTGAATTTACAGGGACAAGAAACCAAAATCTTTGAGAGAGACTGGCTGTGAGACTGAGGAATGAGAAGGAGACAGAAAACTCGAGAGAACTGGCAGGTGGACATCAGTGAAGCTGGCTATTGGGCAAGTGGGCATCAGTGGAGCAAAAGTAGAGTGGCAGTAAAGGAAGACGGAGATGGCCAAGAGGCCAATAAAGGCAGCACTGCCTGCAAAGCAGGCAGGCAGACTAGCAAGCCAAGCAGGCAGTGAGGAAACGGTGGCAACACAAGGAGGTAGGTGCTTGAGGAAACAATGATAGGGAAGCTGGGAAATGCACTGCTATTGGGCAAGCAAAAGAGTCAGGCAGAGACAGCTGGAAAGGGGGAAGGGGACCAAAAAAACCACCCGTAGAAACCTGGGGCAAAAAAAAAAAGCTGTGGGGACCAGGAGCAGTGGAACTTTCCCTCCTGCTTGAAAATCTAAATCCAAAATTAGGACAGTTGAATACATTTTGGAACCTTCACGTGCCATGAAAAGTGTACTTTTCAACATTTCATTTTCAACATTTCATAGGTAGAAAAGACATTTTAAAGTTACCTGTTGCTTTCTGAAAAGACACCTGTGGCGAAAGCATAGAAATTTCTGCACTGATCCTTTGCTGTTTCTCTACTGATACATTCACACATTGGTATCTATGCACAGTACAAATTCCATCTGAATCCTTCCTTTCAAGGGTACAAAATAAATAGCAACTGTCCCAGTAAACAGGGGCAATTTGGCAGTTGAAACAAAAAATATGTAATGTGTACATTCCATTTTCATTGACATTTTATATGTTGCTTACATTTTTCACAAATGTAAAAATTCTCACAGATTCACATTTTTTGTAGAATTTGAATCTGCAGCTGCTTACAAAAGGATATAATAGTTCATTGCTAATTTTGTAGAACACAACCACATTTTAAAAATATAATTCCAGGCAGACCCATCGACGAGCTGAGCACCCAGCTGTGGCTGTGCCCAGCTTCTGCCCCAAAAGAAGTTTCCCAGCGGCATGGGAAAGTAAAAAAAGCCTCCCTGCTGCTGAGAAGCCTCTAAGGGACTGAACAGACTTGTGCGACCCATTGGCTGCCACCAGCATAAACCAACCATGCCCTGAATTGTCCCCACTGTGCCAGAAAGCTGTCAAGGGTGCTGGAACACTGTAACAGCTTCCCACACCATGTCCCAGTGACAGGTTTTACCTCTATGCCGGGGTAAGTGCCCCAGGGAGGGCATTTCCACCAGCGGAAGCTCATACCAGTTCCACTACTGGATTTATCCCCTCCCCCAGATGGGGCTCATAGAGTCTACTGTCCAAAGCAACCATTTCCCCTGTCTCTGGAGATCAGTTATAATTCCAGGACATCTCCAGGCCTAACCAGGAGGTTGGCAATATTAGAACACAACCATGTGGGTTGAGTGGCTTGTGGATTTTTCTAGAAGCAACATGGACCTGAACACATTCACATGCACATAATTGTACTCCACGGTAGTATTAAGTGCACTGCTGGAAATCTGTATAAAAGTTGCTATGGTTTCCATCCATTTGCAACATCTCAGTGTATCCAGGATTATTTGTCCTAAAATACTGTTAGCCCTAAATTTTATTGTCTTTCTGTTATTCAGACATATAGCCTAGATGTGTAATTCTTGTGCTCTTCATAGCCTGATTTGAATTCCTTGTCTGAAGCAGGATGGGATTTTTCAAAAAAACCTCCAATTTTGTGAACTAAATATTATGACTTTTTAAAAGAATTGTTGAATGTTCTTTGATTGTTTAAAAACTAAAATAGAAACTCTGTAATATTCACTTCCCCACGCATCATTTATCTTCATTGAAAATATTTGCCCAAAAATCTAGTTCTGGATTGCAGTAAATATCAATTAATTGTGGACCTTAACATTCTGTTTTGTTCATAGTGATCTTTCTGTATCCGGAATGCTGAATCTGATCTTCAAACCAGGAATACTCTGTGGGCAGGAAAACTATTGAGCACATACTTAATCAATATGATCACAGTGAAAGATTCTTTTAATTAACTTCCAAGGAAAGAAGAATTGATAGAAATTTCAATTACTTTGCCCTTTTCTCATAGAACTGTAAATGGTTCCTAGCAGCATCTGTTGTATAGTATAGTATGACAGCATTGCCATCAATAAATGACAAGTAATTGTTGGCATCAAAGGCGTAGCTGGGCCAAACTGCACCTGGTGCGCAGTCTACGTGCCTCCCTGTCCCTGTGGAGCTCTGCAGGGAGAGAAGGTAAGTGTGGTGAAAGAAAATGGAGGCACCTCTGTGTGGAGGTACCTTTGCGGGCCGTGGTTGCTCTGGGGCCGCTCACACGTCAGTGTGCAAACGGCCCTGGGTTTTTACCGGAATCATATATGCCGGTGGGAAGCCGCTGAAAGGACAAATGCGAAATCCGCCTAACCATAGCAGCTCAAATAATTAGATTTATAAAGACCCTTGGGTTAGAGACATGTCTTCTTTTGGTGCAACTCCTGTAAAGCACTGTGTATGTAGTCCAAGAAACACAATGGTGATTAACTGCTGCTTGCATTGCTATAGTAGCTGATGAGAGCAGGGTACCCCATCAAGCTCCAAACCTACCACTAAGACCTACAATACACTGCATATTGAAAGCAGCATTCATGAATGTTTATGTTCTCTCTGTTTCAATAGTGTCAGCAGGGCTTTTCTAGACCCTGATTTATACTGGATACAATTCTGACGGTATGGAATAGATATCAGCAATGTGCTGGTCTGATTCTGTGTGTTTGTTTTGTTTTTCCTGTCTTCTCCCTGGGATGGAACCTTTCAGATAGAGCAAACAATCTGGTTTTCTATAATTATTAGTAATAATACTTATTTAATAAATTATTCACTAGTGACAACAGGATTTATTCCTTGTGATGAGCTTCCAGGGGATATACTTTTTGTTCTTGAAAAGGCAAAAATATGACAGCAACACAATTATAGAATGAATGTGGTACTCCACCTATGCTGTGTTAATAAGGCAACTATGAGTAATTTGTGTTTCTCATGACACCTTATCACAGTTTCATATGAAACTCGTGAGCCCTCTTGCAGCTTATTATTATTTGCTTATTATTATCATCATCATCATTTCATTGCATGTATTTTTAAACACCCAGCATAGTAGAGCCTTTCAGATAGCTCATAGTGTCTAGATCTAAGAAATATTCTTGGAATAAATTCTTGTCATGAATCCAAAAACAAAACAAATTAATCTTAGATAATTTTAAAAATTCAGACTAGGGATTGTGAGCAGTTAAAGTATGAGGTACGATTACAGAGACCCAAATAAAAGAGTTAATGCCAGAATTTTAAAAGCATGATTTCCTTTTCTGATAGGGTTTATGTTTGCTTTGATTTGGATATGGCTGCAGGAATCCTGGAAATATCCAGTATTGGTCTTGATCCATTGCAATAATTATTTCAGTAAGTGTCCACCTGTATTTTGATAATGTGGACCCTGAATCATCCTTTCAAAGCCCCCCACCCACCCAAAGGTATCTGTAGGTCAGGATACACCAGGAGGAAGACACAATTAATTTTGCATTCCCAGACTAGAGTAGGAGAGGGTGGCAAGGATTTTTTAAATATATTTTCTCACTCTGTGCAGTCTCTAGTGTAAATCATGACCAGGGCAGGAAATCTAAACACCTAGCTGGAATCCAAAAGTGCATCTCTGGTGGATTTCCCATGGGTGGAATCATTCTGTGATTGAACTGGGACCATAAATTACAGTAACTTGTTGATCCAGGTCTGTTACTCCTCACGGCAGCCGAGGTCTTGTGTTAGAACCGTAATCAGAGGCGGGGATCACCTCGGTGCCTCTTTTGCTCCTCGTTCCTGATTGACTTTTGCCTTATGGCGGGAACGTGAACGGGCGTTTCTCTTTTTTAACGTAACAGCTACGTAGCTACATCATTACAAAGCAGTGCTCTACATAGCTAGTGCATAAATGTGGGCTCATTGATTGCATGGCTGTGGCTTCATATGCAAGAATTTTTTTTTAAAAAAAGCCACGTTTCTGCCCGTCGTGAATCTCCCGTTCTGTGCATGTCCAAGACACTTGTGATTGGCTGATGGGCTGAACAGGAAACTCATGGTGGGTTAGGATTCCCCATGATACCGGGTTCATCCTGTGTTTACCAGAGAACATCAGAAAAAGGTGTACCTTCCTGGTGGTTTCTAAAAAGCACTGGGAAGAAGGGATTTCACAGGGAACAGACATGAGTTTGAGACAGGAGCTGTGGGGAGTTCTTTGTTGTCCCAGAACACCTGCAGGGGCTATCCCAGAATGATTCCGCCAGTGAGGAATCGACCTCTGTGGTTCAAATGGGACTTCTGATTCGTAATATTGATCATGTATTTAAAGATAATTAGGTGAACTTAAGTTGGCACATAATATGAGTTGTTCGTTCCTTACATGTTCATTGTAGGAATTGTTTTTGAGTGTGTGTGTACACAAATACTAAGCAGTATATATCCACTAAACAGGTTTATTGCTTAAAATGTGGTAGTGTTCTTAGTTTTGCACATGGTACTGTTCTCAGTGTATTGATGAAATTATGTTTTTTAGATTACTGCTGTAATCTAACGGGTTATTAACTTGGTTTCTACAGTTTGGTTGGATATTCCTGGCTAGCTCTGGCAACAACAGCTTGTGGACTTTTCAACACGAGGGTGGTTGTTTCAAACTGGTTTTTGGTGGGCTCTGCAGTGATTATACTATGTTGCCAGATCTTAGAAAACAATCTAAGATTCAGTTACCAGGTTCAAGTCAAGGTACCAGTTATCACCTATAAAGGCCAGCATGGCCTTGGACTCCTATCTCTTCAGGACAGAGCTGTAGTGATGGGGAACTACCCCCAGGACATGTGTGCGTCCTGCGCACCTGCCACACCCCCACTCACCCTGGAATGCCATGCCACGCCCCTGCTCCGGTGCACGTCCAGGACACGACGCCCCCTGGGTGCTACGCCACTGAAGACAGTTAATCTGAGTAAAGCCTTCTGAAGCTTCAACCATTCCAATGGATAAGATCAACAAGTGCCCATACACTTGAATTCTTTGTTGAGCCCCCACCTTGTTGAGGAGGCCACAAAGGCTCCCACAATTCTATCATTCTGCAGACTTTGTAAAATAGAATCATGCAGGGCAACGTTTTTATAGAGAGATTAGGACTGTAGTATAATGGAATGGTTCAGGAGGATGCTTATATATAATAGCAACAAGACTGTAGTCTACTAAATGCTTATTATATTTTTTCTTGTTCTTTGTTGCATTCTCTTCTACTTTTTTACATTCTGTTTTAGCATTTCACATAATGTGACAGCCTGTGAGACTCTGGGGAGGGGGAGTCTCATCACCCCTAATCTCTGAGGGCCAGTATGACTCCCTTCCAATCCCTCCCACTCATCTTGTCATGGAGCCTAGCACAGCTATCTAACACTCAGATGCACCTCTGCAGCTTCCTTCAGAGCCAGGACACTGGTACTGCCATGTCAGGGCTCAGAGCAGTTCCAGATTCCAACACAGCCAAGCCCAGAGTGGCTCCTAGTGCCATTAGGCCTGGATTATATAATGAGATTTTAAATATTCATTATATAAAGAGATCATCACTCTTGAGCAGTAAAGTATGTTCGACAGACGACAGAAATCTCTTTATTTCTTTCTTTAAATTTAATTGTATTCTAGTTGGGTAACTATTATTATGCCAGCTGTAGTCTATTGTAGATCAATCTGATCCATAATGAAGCTATATGAAATACTGTAGCAATGCACCAAAATTGTATTTGGTCAGAGTTTTTTAACAATTATATACATACTCTTCTGCATTTTATTTCTTACTATTATCTTTAATTTGGAAAACAAGTAGTATGTTCCCATTAGCCTCCTAGTTATTATTCAAAATGTTTATGTTTCCCATTCCACTGTAGCAAAATGCCAATGCAGTTTGGCAAAAATATTTCATTTTCATTCACTGTTTTCCACTTCAAAAATCTCTGATATTTTTATGCCAGCAATGATTTGCAGCAACATGACTTCCCTGGATTTTGGTCATGGCAAATACAAGTCATGGTTACAGGATCTACCCACAGAAATCATATTAGTTGCTGAAGTGGCAGCTTCATGAAATACAAGTTAGAATGTCATTTCCTTTCAAGTCCTGATAGTTGTCATTTGATTAAATAGCTGTGAATTCTGTTTGATGTCATGGCTTGAAGTGGTTCAGAATATATGCCTCACCATTGTAAAAAAATGTTTTTAGCAATCAAGAGTGATTCCACTTCCTATATATACATGCTAGAGGTAGTGTTAGAGACTATGCTGTTGTTTAAACATCATGTTTTTGAGCTTTTCTTAATTTTTACCATTTGTTCTGTCAATGAAAGAAATCTGTGTTCAAGTGGAGAAAAAGAAAAAAATCCATTATATTTGAAGGAATTTGATAATTTTGTTGTAGTTCGTTGCATGGCAGGTGGTAATAATACTTATGCCAGTGCTGTCAAAATATGAAAATTAAAGTGACGATGGGTTTTAATGAAATCCATTTGACAAATATAATTAAGGTGTTTTAATATGAAGGCCTGTAATAAAGACTACCGGTAGACTCCCTGAGGTCCTGACTAATTGTGTAGATTGCTTTTAAGCTTTGAATAGTTTTATTGGATAATGAACTGTTAAGAAGTGTTAGATCTTTCTTAAGCAGAATTTGGTTTGAAAAAGAAGAGAGAGACAGGCCTGAGGTGTGGCATTTTAAACATAATTAGAAGAGAGTTTTAAGTTAACATCTTTGATCTTGCTGTCAGGTTTTGATTAGAGCTGTAAATGCTTTAATCAAGTGCAGTGTAGTCATTACATTTCTAACTGTTTTAAAACTGTGAAATTACTCAGACGCTGACATCAGTTTAACACATTTTGAACATTCGCAGCAAAAATATATATGCGTAAACTGGGCCTTATATTAATATGTCAAAGTGCAATGATTTCCTGATGTATGGTGTACTTGCATAATTATAAAATTACGTGATGGACAAAGAGTATGATAGGATTTTTAAAACTGGAAAAAATGAAAGAGCATTGATTTTATTTCTTTAGACTCTATTGTTCACTATAATGTAACATTGGGTGTTGATGAATATCTAATGTACAAGTTTTCTAACAGATAAAACATACAACAAAATATTTTCCTTTTTTGTGAAGCACAGCCAGGTTGAGAGATTTGTTCCTTTTTTTTGATGGTACCTCTTACTATTGAATTGTCTTAGATGATTAGTATGCAGATGATTAGTAGAAAGGTAAAACTGAAAATTGGCTGTGTAGGTTATTCTATCTGTACCACTCAAATGCCTCAATTGGAATTCTGTGCTTAGTTAAGTATACTGAGAAGTTCAGCTTTATTCTTTCTAAAAAAAGTACACGAAACCAGGATTTAAGGAGAGAGTCTCAGGTAACAGGCAATACACTTGAAAGATACCAACAAATCTGGGAGAGATAGTTGTGATTAGGGAGTAGCGCTTCCCTGCTCTAGTCTTTAACTACTTTCTGTGATATGTGCAGCAGTTAATTATGGACAATAAACAAATAGATTTACATTAATAATCTATACAGCTCTCCAAAGTCAGCTTTAATTCATCAGATTTCAAACTTGGTAGTGACATTCAAGAAGCAATAAGACATCATAACATTGAAGTGTTTGTACATTGATCAGAGTGGAATTTTAGGCCGATGCTTCAGTGGATGTGTGGACTTGCATGGGGACTCACTTCTTTGCTCAGAATTTCACCCTTCCAGAAACTGCTTTTGAATTACACAAGCCTGTCAGTATTTTTACATGCACTAATGTCTATTATTTAGTTTGCCCTAAATATACTAGGAAAAAGCCATAGTTGGAGGACTTTTGGGAAATAGCCAGCTCAGAAAAACCTAGAAAGTACCTGCTATTTCCAGTGAAATTATGGGGTTTATCCAAGTCCCCAGAATCAAATCTGTTGTTTTTCCTTGTTAGCTCCATTAATATATTAATTGATACCACCATACATCCCTTTGCAGAAGGATTTTGAAAGGGAAAAAACAACCTAATTAGGCCAGGGTATTTTTAGTTTAGCCCCTGAACATCCCCAGAGTTTAATATTCACCATACACAGATGTAAAATCTTTCACAAACTTCTAGGGTGAAGTGCCATTTCCCCACAACTGGCATTTTGGTGTGTTTTAATAATGCCATTGTTGATATAACTATAACTGGTTTCCATTGCAAACGTGGCTGAGCCTGAGGCTACCATATCAAGACTTGAAATAATATTATAAGTAAGCATCAGCAGTAGCACTACTTTGTATACAGCATCAGTGTAGACAAGAGGAAACATCCTGGACCTCCTATCATTAGCTGATTAGCAACTACATGTTAAAAAAGACTTAAAGTCTGCTAGCAGATTTTGTAAAGCTTTGTGTAAAGATGCTTTATGTGATTTGACTGAGATAGAAGCATATCATCTGTATTTAGTAAAATAGACAGGAATCACCAAAATTAGCTTGCCCAAATTCACTTCAGTAAAACAACAAAGTATAAAAGCCCTAGTGTCATTAGACAGCCATGTGTTTATTTCCAAATTTATATGCTGCATTATTTTGCCAGCAGGATGGCTCTTGATGACGTAGGCTCATTCCGCACATGCAGAATAATGCACTTTCAAACTGCTTTCAGTGCTCTTTGAAGCTGTGCAGAATGGCAAAATCCACAAACAGTTGTGAAAGTGGTTTGAAAACGCATTATTTTGCGTGTGCGGAAGGGGCCATCCTGAATTTGTTTCTATTGGTATTGCTGTAATGTTGCATCCTATTCCTCATAGCTATAAGCAGTAGATGATCTTGAACTAAGATTCTTATCTTACTTGGGTTGCTGCCTCAATTAGACTTCCACAAAAGTTCTTGTAGATCAGCTACATATGGTGGGGCAGGGGATGTCATCAGTTACTCAATCTTGAGGAGACTATTCTACTGTTGGGATATAGTATGAAATAACTTCAAAGGAAATAATATACTTTACTGCAAGGAGTCTCCCCATGAAGAAGCTGCTTATTGAAATCATTGTAGCACAAGTGAGGTTTGTTCTTTTGGAAATGTTATAGGCAATGAGACTATTTGATCCCACAAATATCTCACAGTTAAGCTGCTGGGCTGATATTGCTGCTATAAGTACTCACCAGTTCAAGAGTCAGCTACAGGGAATAAGAGTCATAAGGACAATAGTTTTCTAAGATCCAATCTAAATATGAAACCTTGATCACTAGAGGACCTTTTCCCCCTATTTCAGTGCTTCTTAAATAAACAAACAGTATTTGTTGAATTGTCTTTAAAGAAAAATACTATTTTTAGGAAGAAATAATACATTATCATAGGGTGGTAGAGGCTCATGAATAATTTTGAATTCATTTTCACCCTTTTATGTTTCCACTTCTTTGCCAAGAACCTTAAGCAATCTCTTTACCCAGCTTTTTTCTGCATTTTGTTTTCTCCTGTTCTCTTTTTTTAACCTTAGAACTGTGTCTCCAACTTTGCAATACATTTTTTATATGTGGTGTTTTGTTTTCAAGCAAGAGTTCATTGTGGTGGGAGGAAATTGAAGCTAGTAAAAGGATTGGCTAATTATCATTTTTCTCAGGCCAACAGAAACATGCTGTTGTGTTGACTTTGCAGTGTTTGTAATTTATACCCATTAAATTGATGTTTTATCATCTATTACCAATTCCTGGGCTTCTGTTTGCGCTTATTGGCTGTAACAAGCATTTTGTTTTTATACAGGAGAAAAATAGTCTCAGTCACTTCTACTGTATCTGAAAAGGAGAATGGGATTTGCAAATGATAAATGGGGAAGTTGACTAGCTAACTAATAAAGATTTGTCTTAATCAAGTATGATTTGTCAGAACAGGAGCGAGCTGAGGTCAGGGCACATGCAATGAATAATACAGCATTCACAGGAGAGGAGGACCAGGCAAAAGGCCTCATAAATATGCTGTGATTACCCAGTGCTAATTCATATTCAAAGAATGAGTGGCATTGAAGCCAGCTCCTAGGTTTCTGAGCAGTTAACCTGTTTATATATGGTCTTTAGAAAACTTTGGCATATTTTCTTTAAGTATTATTTTCAATGCGTCTATTTTTGCATTGGCTAAATATTAGTGTTGTTGCTACTTTGTTGCATCAATTATTAATATTGTCTTTGTTTATTTTTATTAGTCTCAAGTCCAACAGCTTCATTTAGAAATCTACATCAGTGCACCAGGAAATGTACTGTCTTTTATATTTTGTATGTGATATGAAAATGTGACTTCAGAAAGTATATTCTTTACCTCTTCAGAAGACTGTTGGATCAATTGCACACAAAATACTTGCTTATCTTCCTCACTGTTTTTACTTCCTCACAGGACATCTGGGTTTAATTTTCTAAAGTCTCATGGGACATTATGGGTCAGTGCTTAAATTTCTGGTACATAGAAAGTCCTTAAAGAATGGTCAATTTGGAATTGACCCAGCACAGATTCTTTTAGGGATGGGATGGAGTCCTAAGTTGAAGTATGCTCCAGTAGAATCAGATGTACTGGGATCTTCTGGATACTCAGAAATCTTGTGAAATCCGGCAATTTCTCCAGGTGTACTTAGTGGAATTTATTAGGGATTATATAAGAAAAAAGTAGAGATGATTGATAGACATTTGAAAGACAGCATATCTGTAAAGGATCCCATGTGGCCATAAAAGCATGTCAGGAAACATCTGAATTTCCTTGTTTTCCTTCTTTGCCTTATTCCTCTACAAGGTAAACTTGCTCTTCTTTCCAGAAAAATGGTGTCTGGGAATCATATCTCCAATGTACTTCCTCCTCCTCCTTGACTTGTCTTTCTAGTTGCCTGCTTTCTGTTCACATTATTTTTATCTTTCCTGTAGTCTGAATGGAAATAAATGCTTTTTATCTTAAAGATAGCTGATTGCCGTACATAAATTTCATTTGTCTGTGGTGATTTAGTCACCATCTTGTTTATTTTCCTGCTCTAACAAACTCATCCTGGGAATATTTTCAGATGAAGATGATATATGACAATTAAAATCAGTATTGAAAATAACCCTTCTATAAAATTATAATTGTAGACTATAACACACACACACATTGGCTCCTAAGGTTTCTGTACAGATCATCTGACTTCTGTGCTTTCCTTATCGTCAGATGAAGTTCTCTTAACTTTATCACTTTCAAGAATTCAGGGACTAAAAGTTTTAGAATAATTTAGAACCAAAAAGCAGTTTTGATAAGACATAGCCACTATGATTATTCTAATCTTTGCACAGAGAAAACAGCCTTGCTATAGCAATTTGGACTAGTGGAGGTTTCCAAACCATTTTCAGAATTAGCCCCTCAAACAGCATAAAACAGTAATACAATCTGGAAATTATAAGAACATGAATCCCTGTGTTCAGATTTTGCTTCTCAAGGTAGGACCATACTTGTCATAGAAGTCAAAGTTAGGCAGATTCTGCACGGGCCACTACAGCAGCTTCCCACTGGCATATATGATGCCAGTGGAGCCTTGGGCTATTTGCACGCTGAGGTGCGAGTGGCTCCAAAGGGGCCATGGCCCCTTCGGGTCAAAGGGCATTGTGGAACTCCGCAGGGAGAGAAAGTAAGTATGGGGGAAAATGGGGTTGCTAAAAAATGGTGCCTCTGTAACCTCAGCTTGTGGGTTCTGTGGGGCAGTACTTGGAAGGAGTTGCAAAGAACCAAATTTAAACAAAACAGTTTACTTTACTTAACAAATAACACTTTTAAAACATTTAACATTTACACTTTGCAGTCCTGTTAAGTTTGCTTTTTCAAGTCCTTATTTACAGTCTACTGATATTGCCAAGTCCAATTCTTCTTTGCTGGTGGTTGGTTTCCGGAAGACTTCTGAAGGCTTGAGGTGAATGAGGCTCGTCAAGATGATGAAGGTTCCCAGGGAAAACTCCTCACCATTTACATACTACAAAAACCCTAAACAATAAAATTCTAGCATTTCACAATATAGCAAAAAAATAAACTCCCTTCCCACTAGTTCCCCACAACATTGCAGTTACCTTAAACAAGGTGTTAAGGGCTTAATAAAATCAATCAAGGTCCCAGCCTGGTAGTCTCGCTTCCTCCAACCTCATGAGTTCTGCAGCATTCTACTTCATTTCAGACTCCACCCCTTTCTGGGTCATCCCATTCTGACACAGGGGTTACACCTCCAACCTGTTGCCGTTTGCAGGGCACCATCAGGGAAATGCTGTTTCCTTGCTCAAAGAGCAAGGCAGGAAAACAGCATTTCCGCCCCAGTGGGGAGGGGGGAAGCACGTTTTGAAGGTGGCAGCCATGTGAACAGCACCCCAGGGATGGTGTTTTTATCATCCCTGGGGCGCTGTTTTTGGCCCGTGCGGAATCTGCCTTGAATGGAAACATTTCTGTTTCTGTATCCATTTTTGTGCTGATTTTTTACTGCAATAAACAATTCATTCAACCATACAACTATAGATCCAGATATAATCATACTTTCAAGGCGCAAATCTGTTTCTTCAAGATCTTAAGTGTTTAGCCTCTCCAGTTAGAAAAGGTTATTCATCCTTGTTCTGTCAGCACTCAGCCTTCAACACCAGCTTCATACAGTGTAAAATTGTAGAGGTTCTTACTCCTGTATCTAGCTTCAGGCTGTTGGCCCTTATTTTTTCATTACATCTTTCAGAAACTGACAGCAACTAGTACAGTGATTCTTCGTGCCAGTGTGGAGGATGAATATGACTGGTAGTAAAGATCAAGTCTGAGACTTCAGCAGGTGCACGTTCCTCTTTCTGTATAATTCACAATAATTTAGTAACTTGGTCTTAATCCAGTACTTCACCCCTTACCAAATGCTATTCTTTACTTGCCTTGTGTCCAGTTGACTAGAAGAAAGGCAGGCAAATAAACTTTTTAAAATAAATTAGTATTACTTCCTTGTTAGTGTCTGGGTAAAAATATCTCCTCCCTTTTTAAAATTTTTAAAAATTCTCTCCTCCCTATGTTGTTGATACCTAGCCCTTGGTTGCTGGCCAAGAAATATCATCCAGTTCTGAAGAGACCATTCTCAGGAAGTCCATGCTGCTTAAAGTTCCAGTGTACTGCGCTTGTGGGTTGTTCTGATCTCCTTAGTCAGAAAAGGGGAGGAGAGGGGGCAGCAAGCTGTGGAGAAAACACAACCAATTGCTCAGTTTGGGTCTGAAAAAAAAAGATTATTGGAGGAGGTATCACCTGCCTTGTGTAAGGTTTGTGAGTTATATTCTCATCCCATGTTCAGAAATGTTGGTGTTTCTCCCCCCATTCTCATGCAATTGAGTAGATTTTTAATCTTCTGACTTATTTATCATTAATGGATTCGTAATAGTAAGCCCTTGACTAGGAAGCGGATGCTATAATATTACAAAATAAAGTTTGGTGTTATTAAAATGTTGATTTCATTACTGTTTGGAGGGGGGTAAAATGTTTGATGCTGTTTTGTCACTGGAACTTCTGTGTTCCTTTGTAGTCTTTGATTCTGTGATGCAATTGACTAACCATTGCATCTTGAATTGAAAGCAATGGTGTTTGGTGGTACCTTCATGGGATAGCTTGTATACTCCCCTTGGTCTTCGTATCTTGTTAATAAACACTGGACATCACTTTCTGATAACGATCAGAAAAATCCTAAATGTATATATCACACTAGTGCAAAGGGAGGGGGATCCAGAATAAATGGAATTGGAGGTTGCAAATGGTGTAGATAGGAGGCTTATTTGTTTGATTTTATGACCATGAAGTTTCCTGGGGGGAGGAATTTTCTTCACAAAAGAAGAAAAACAAGTTTGAATGGTGAATGGCAGGTGAGATTTTGCTATTGGATAGCTGTATCTGTGAGTGAGTGGACTTGTAGAATCAAAGCCTCCACCTCCTGTGAATGTTGTCATAAGGATGTAAGCAAGGGAGCTGGGATGGATGGGTGAGGGGTACAGACAAGAGGGGAAACAATGTTAGCGAGAAGGGTGTGGGTTTTATGTTAGCAGCTTGATGAAAGCTTTAAAAATCGATAAGGCTGGAAGTGGGGAAGAATAACAATCTCTAGGACTGAAGTTTCAAGTGTGTTGCAAGTTATTTTTCTTTGCCTTGCCCTTATTCCCCCTCCCCATTATATTTTTCCATTATTTTTAGAAGCAGTAGAATCAAAGAAAAGGTTTGCTTATTTACTTCTGCTCTTCTTTTATAAAGTTACAGTGCTGCATTGTGAATTTCAAATACTTTTTCTTTAGGATCTACTAAAGAATGCACAATATTTTCTCCTTCCAAGCAATTTTTCTCATTCCAAGTGTTTTTGCTGCTGACTGATAGAAAACATAGTGTCATACTCATTTGTTTAGCATGTGAGTATGTGTATATATAAACACTCAGAGTTTAGTGTATTTTATGTGTTTGTTTGTTTGTTTGTTTATACTTTCGATTTATTGGCCGCCCTCCCCCAAAGGGCTCAGGGCGGCTTACAACACGATAAAACACAACAATACATATATTACATAAAATATAAATTATTTAAAATCAACACGGTATACGGTCTAAAAACCAGAGTAAAATCCAAAGCAATTGAGATGGTGATAAAATCCCACCCCCACCCCAAGCCCACCAGAGACCGGGACGATGTAACCACACTCAGCCCAGCTGGCCAAATGCCTGGCAGAACAGGTCCATTTTGTAGGCCCTGCAGAAGTTCGATAAGTCCCGCAGGGCCCTGGTCTCTCTAGGGAGCCTGTTTCACCAGAGGGGGGCCAGGACCATAAAGGACCTGGCCCTTGTAGAGGCCAGCTGGACATGTTTTGGGCCAGGGACCACTAATAGGTACTCCTCTGAAGATTGGAGGGTCCTAATGGGGCGATATAGGGAGATGCGGTCCCTGAAGTATACAGGCCCAAGGCCGTTTATAGCCTTAAAGACTAAGACCAGGACCTTGAACATTACCCGGAACTAATGGGCAGCCAATGGAGATGGTACAGGACCGGAGTAATCCGGTCCTGGCTTGACGTTCCCATAAGGAGTCTGGCTGCCCTGTAAGTTTGCAAATACAATTTTCCCTTCATTAAAAGATTTGTCATAGAGGCTTGGGGGAAACTCTGTGAAACCCTGGCATGATGAGTTGAAGCTGTGAGGATCTCAACTAAGGTGACTTTTAAAAAATCTTTATAAAAATCTGTTTCAGATTGTAATTGGCTTTTTGAATGAAATTCCAAGGCAGCCGTCCTTTATATGGGAATACATCAAGGACTATTTGTGATGGTAACCAGAATAAGCTCAAATTCTTTTGGTTAGAGTCAGTGCCTGTTTCCACTAAACAAGAGTGGACTTGTTTGTTTACTATTTTGCAAGGACTGGGAGACCTAGTATTTTCTTCTGGTGGAATAGTGCCTTTTGCCAGAGGTTTGTTAATTTGGCTGACCACTTGGTACATTTTTCCTTCAACATTCTGAAGTGTTCTTGCTGTTAGCAGGCATTGCTCTGCAAGCCCTACAAACAGCCTTGTGGGGAAATTTTCAGAGGGGGTAAAACATCCTCTGGTATGCCTCCCTCCAAGATGTTTCCCCTAAAGTCACAGTAAGAGCCTAGGGCATCAGTTCCAACCACATTAACCAGCTGCTCGGAGCAGAGGCGTAGCTCCAAGGGGGGGCACGACATACCGGGCACACGTCCCTGTGGGGGTGTGGCAAGGGCGTTCCGGGGACATGGCAGGGCGGGATGGGGCGGAGGATGCACCAGTGCACCAGGCACTTTTCCCCCTTGCTATGCCTCTGGCTCTGAGTCAGATAGGGACCCAGCTTCCTCAACTCTCACTAGGGGAGTGAATCTGTTTTGAGTGGGGAACTCCAGAACAAGCTGAGGGCTCTGGGATTATACAAAGGTGTCTAACTTACTTTGTTTTTGTTTGGGTTGGCTACTCACAGCATTAGGTGAGTTTGTTCTATTCTTTTAGTCATAGTTTTCGTAGAAAGCCTAAGTTAGGCGTGGAAGAGCCAAACTCGTTAACTATTTACAAGCCAACTAGCAGGTCATTACAGAGTCTTTGCAATCAGCTGGCATTTTCAAGAAGAGAAAAAACACACAAATTCCTCCAAAGTCAACTCTCAGATATGGGCAACTCCCAGATAATTGCCTTTCTTCAAATATCAGCAGTTTAACTCAGATAAAATATCCAAATAAAGGGTTTTATCAGTTTAAAAGCAATTTAAAACAGTTTGAACTCACAAGCTCCTGACACCGGCAGCTCTAACGATGCCATCTTGGAATTCCATTTCATTTGCCAGATTGCATCATTGCTGTCAAGGAGCATGTGTAAACTTCAGTAGTAAAGTTTCTTTCAATGGGATTGTGAGAATATGAATAGATAACTTTAGAGGTTTATTTTTTAACTTTACTAGCATATATGTCGTTCCCACAAGGCAGTTTCCCCTAGCCCCATCTCAGTGGGAACTGCAGCTTTTGTTGTCTTCTTCTGTTATTTTAGTGTGATTCTCTCCATGACTAAAGCATCAGCATCCTGGTAATATATCTCCAACCCTGCCTTGCAAGTGTATTTTCCAGCCTCTTGAGTTGCTGTGGGCTCACCTCTGTTTGTTCCACAAGAGCAGAAATAAGATTTACAGAAGCACCATCTAGACCTGGTACCCTAATTCAAACAGCTTCTACATTATTAGTTGCCAAAATAATAGCCTGCAGTCCTTTCTGGCCCTTGGGTGAGGCTATCTGGCTAGTGGTACACAGCTGACTCCAGTAGACAACAGTTATGATCCATATATGTATGGTTTGAAATGTACTGTGAAAGTCTTTAGTTATATTAATATATTTTTGAAAGTTTAATTTATTCTTCATTGAGTAGAAGAAGAAGAAGAAGAAGAGTTTGGATTTATAGGCCCTCTTTCTCTCCTGTGAGGAGACTCAAAAGGGCTTACAAACTCCTTTCCCTTCCTCTCCCCACAACAGACACCCTGTGAGGTTGGTGAGACTAAAAGAGAACTCTGACTATCCCAAGGTCACCCAGGTGGGATGTAAGAGTGAGGAAACAAATCTGGGTCACCAAACAAGACTCCATCACTCATGTTAGGAGTGGGAAATCAAATCCAGTTTTCCGAATTAGAGTCTATCTGTTCCTAACCACTACACCTTGCTGGTAAACAAGATTTGACAACTATTTAATATTTTATTGTAAGATACAAAACATTTGGCACTTCTTAACATGAAAAGTGGATGTAAGAAGAGGAAACACAGCTTAGGCTGATAAAATTCCATGCCAATTTTGGGAATGAGAAGAAAAACAATACATAATAGCTGTAAATACTTCACAATGTTTGGGGACATTTTGTTGACATAAGAACTTTATCGATTGGTTCTAAGAATTAGTTGCTGGCTGCTCGGCCATTATATAGGTAACAAAATGATACCATTCAGTAATAGCTTTGGAATCCCCAGTGTGGCACCCATGAGCACCATGGTATTTCCACATACCTTCCCTGGTGCCCATCAAATTTTTTAAAAAAGTGAATGGGACCGAGTGGGGCTTTTACCCAACAGCTTTTCAAATTGGCCATTGGAGTTCTGAAAGATACTGTCAGATGAGTGTTTCATAGCTAGCACAATATGCATACTTATTTTGTATGTTTGCAAGAATATGTTCACTTGTATGTATGCAACATTTTAAAAGCATGATGCAAAGCAACAAGATTGGCCAAGACCCAATTACTCACCCAACAACAAGGGAAAATGTTGAAAATACATCAATGAAACAATTCATTCATCAGCTATAGTACATGAAGTATACATCAACGGGGATACTCCATTCATAAATATATAAGGTTCTACAATAGCGATAATTATGCGGGGTAAGTATAGTCCGAAGATGTAAAGGTTCCGCTATTGCTTCAAATTCTTCAGGACTACACCACGCAATAAATGAATCACAGGTAAGAAAGAAGCAAATCACACTCCAATATAGTAAACACAGCAATATAGTAAACATAGCAAACAATTTGCACGTAGCTGTATCGGCAGCAAAACAGTAGCAAGCAAGTGGCTCGTAGCTGTATCGGCAGCAGAACGCCTGCGCACTGAGGATATGTTTTCGAGCTGTAAATCTTCTTCAGTCCTTATACAACATTCATAATTCCAACAGATCTCAGTCTATAATTCTTGAAATATTATACAGTATTGCCTGTGATATATACAAAATGCTGTAAGTACATATGATCAATACACATCTGAATTAAATATAATATAAATACATAATAAATTACAATAAATATTACAATAAATATATTTGTATGTATGTATATGTGTACATATATTTATTTACGTCTTCGGACTAAACTTACCCGCATATACTTACCCACTTATCGCTATTGTAGAACCTTATATATTTATGAATGGATTATCCCTGTTGATGTATGCTTCATGTACTATAGCTGATGAATGAATAGTTTCATTGATGTATTTTCGATGCACTTTAACTGATGATTATCTAAAGTTTCACTTTAAAAATTATAAGAATATGCATTTTCCCTTGTTGTTGGGCAAGTAATTGGGTCTTGGCCGATCTTGTTGCTTTGCATCGTGCTTTTACATCTCACCTGTTGCTTGTTTTTTGGTTCACATTTTAAAAGCATCCTGTTAAACAGAGCTGCCCAAAATGGTGAACAGTAGCAACCAAAGTTACTCATAATCTTGTTGCCTGATATTTTGTGGTTGGTTCAACCTCTCATGGCAGAAATTTTATGGTTGTATGCACAACCCTATGTCAGAATTCCAAAGATGCCCACAGGCTCAAAAAAGGTTAGGGACCTTTGATATAACTGAAAATATAAATGTACTGAAAATGTTTTAACAGCCTCTGATTTCATTGAAACATCTTGTATTTGAAAAACTTGTAGCTAGAAATAATGTTGACAGCCCTGAGATTATTTCATCTGTCAATAATCTAATAGTGGTCTTTGTAGTAGCTTTTCATCTTTCAACAAAGAGTCCAGGACCATTTCAAGGATGTAACATTATTTCGCCCTCCAGTTATTCATATTATATACCTGGAGTTAATACGATCATTTCAATTCTTAGAGTTTTCTGCAAACATGAAATTTATGACTGAAAGTATGAATTGTAAGTGTCATATCAACAATTCATTTTGTGATATTCCCGCTGACATGGTCTCTTTCCTTTATTTATTGATATCTTCAGTCATCAGCAATGAGGGAAAAATACACTATTTGTCAAAGTCAACAGCATTCTATCCTCAGTTACAATTGATGTTGCTGTTTCTTGATGGCTAGAAAATAAGCTTCACTGTTAGAAGATGCCAATTGACAAACTATCTTAACAAAAGCAATTTTGGGGTATTTTTACCAATTGAAGTGTTGTATTTATTTATGTGTTTTATATCACTTTATCTCTTGATACTGTTAAAAATAGTTAAAATATTCTCTGCGACCCCTCTTTGGGTCCTGTTTGGAGGGAAAGTAAGGTGTAGTTGTTAAAGTTAAGCTTGTGTCTCAATTTTGGTTTTAATTTTGTTACTAGAAGACAGTGGAAGAGGGAAACAAAGGTTTTCAGATATTAACTCTTGTTGGTACACAAGTTAGTCTGATACCTTTCCTAATAAAAATATACCAGCATAAGAGCGCATTGAATAGTTCTGTACTAACATTGCCACCTGTACAGCTACAATTCGTTTTATCATCTTTTATATCCAGAAGGCATTATGCGCACAACTAGTAGTAAAGAGCAGCAATGGTGAGATACTGCTGTAATTCTATTGATCCATGCTAATATATCTGAGAACATACCGGTAGTTATTTTACGTAACCTTAAAATATTTATATAATACTTTGAGTGACTGCTATATAATTATAAACTGAACTTTCCTGTGTAGCTTACAGACTATGCGCAGCCTTAAAGGGAAATGTTTTTTACTTTCATAAAAGTGATTGAAATCCATGGATGAACGCATGCGAGATGCGGAAACACACTGCTGTGTCCCTTTGAGTAGATTCCAAGTGTTACTTAAGTAGTCCTAGGTTCAAACTCCTGGGTTAAAAAAAACAGCTCAGACTTTATTGTCTGGCAATTGCTAAAAACAAAGATAACAGGAAACTTCTGATGTAGGCTGTCAGTAACCCTCTACACATGGTACTATGTGCATGAAAATCACTATCTGTATAGGGGGAGACAATCCAAATGGCTTGGCCTCACTCCCTGTGTGTTTGCCACCTTGTGAGTATAGAGCCTACACTATGACAGGGAATGTTTAAACAAGCACACTACCATTCCTGGTAATGGGGAGGAAATGTATTACATACATGCTCAAGAGCCAGCAATTGTTCATAGGTAGGAGATAGAGTGAGCGCACGAATACCTGCTCCCCCTCTACATGCACTGATTTCCACACACATGGTATTGTGCAGAGGTATGTGCCCATAGTATTACCAAAGGATGTATTTCAGTCAGTGATCAGGACCCAGAGGAGCCCATGCATGTGCACAGGAGGCAGAGGCAGATATAGAGACAAATATAGGTAGCTCCTTTCACTTGGCAGGGTTGTGCTCCAGAGGAATCTAGATATTCAGAGATTGTCATCAGAAGGTGGAAGTTAATTGTCCCTGTACACATTTTAAACATCTTGCCCAGCATTTTAAAATGGTGTTTTGTCTGTTTGTGATGCTTTCATTCTTTTAAGACCTCATGAAATTATTCACAGCATGTAAGATTATTCTAGTTATTCTTTCTGTTTTTACATTTAGCGTAGTTATTAAGAATATTAACCTACACTATTTTTAAATACATCTGTTACATTTCATTTTGTTATCTATTTTGCTATCATGTTTTACTATTTGTGTTTTTACTTGTTAATGCAGAGCAGATTGGTCAGGAAATGTTGGAAAATCTCAGCCATGATAGAGAGAAGATTCAACGTGCTCGAGAACGAGTAAGTTTTCTACCTTAAATTTAACACCAAAAATGGTTCATTACTTATTATAGATGAAAAAGGAAGGAATTATCAATACTTCTCTTTTTGCAAACCCAAAGAGATATCTATAGATTTGTCTCCATCTTATAAACAGTTTTAAATCAAAAAAAATATGTTTGAACCTGTGTACAATTTTATAAAAAGGATATCATGTTGCATTGGACTAATGCTTACTATGGGCCTTTGATGACCCACCAGAAAGATCAAACATATTTTTACCCAAATAATCCAAGATCGTATCCATGTCATCTACTTCCTGATATCAGCATTTATACCCATATTCTCAGGCAGGGATGTTTCCCAACCCACTATGACCTGTCACTCTTTCAATTGGAGATATCAGAGATTAAACTTCAGATCTTCAAAATGGAAACCTTAAAATTTTTCTCCATCTTCTCCATTCTGCAGCACTACTGGCCAACATGGCACCATGTGCAAGGGATTGTTTATGCCAAGCACAGCCCAAGAAAAAACAGAATAGCCAACAAAGAGGAGCTGCGTTTATTATAGGGAGTCAAAGCACCCTTCCTGCAAGCTGTGGCTGATGGAAGCAACAGTTTTGAAACATCAGTACATAACCGCTGATTTGTCAACTGTACTGTTGCATGCAGTTCTAAATGTTTCCTTTGTCAGTTGCAACTAATTTTTCACTTGTGCCTACTTAATAATCATATTTTTAAAGTGTCAAAATATGAAATTCAACTGGGGTCCCAGCTTGACCGTGGAAGTTTGCTAAGTGATTGTGGGTCATCTCTCTCATGGGATGGTTGTTATAAATATAAAATGGAGCAGGGGAGAAAGTTGTTCTAAGCTGATTTTGCTCCCCACTGGGCTTTCAATGTTCGCTTCCAGGTCAGGTTAAAGCAATCCCTACACCCGCACAGTGCAGCGACCTGGCCAGTGCCTTGCAGCTCTCCCTGTGTCTGGGCACAGCTCACTGGCACCCAAGGCCAGGCACAGCCGCACGGCTGGGAGGCCTCTCCCCTGCTGGGAGGTCATGCCAGCACCTGAGGCCAGGCCCAGCCATGCGGCCAGGAGGCCTCTCCCCCTCTGGAGGATCGTGCTGGCGCTGAAGGCCGGGCCCAGGCGCGTGGCCTAGCCACATGACCGGGAGGCCTTTCCCCCAATGGGGGATTGCGAGGGCAGGCGCCCAACCAGTGTTGATTGGTTGTGCCAACCGGCGCTGAGGCCAAGCCCCACCATGTGGCCGGGAGCCCCTCCCTGCAAAGGGTGTACTCTAGGCTCCTGCCCTCTCCGGCTGAGATGCCCTCTCTGGGCTCCCTGCTGACAAGGAGGGCAGGAGCCTGCATGCCGCCACAATGCATGCCTGAGCTGCCATCCAGAGCCACCACCATAAGTGGGGCGTGTGGGGGCGCTTGGCCAGGTATTGCAGGGTGGGGGAGCGCCATTTCCTCCCACTATGCCTTCTGTGCAGTGAGGAAGATTTTCTTTGGTTTGTCTCAAAAACAAAGTTTTCTTCACATAATAGGTTTGCGGTATTTTTTTAAAAAGAAACTTTATCTCCACAGCTGAGAGAAACAGATGCAAACCTGGGTAAGAGTTCAAGGATCCTAACTGGAATGTTACGAAGGTAAGGGACAGGTAGGGACTCTAATCTCTCTTTTTCTCTTTGTTCACTTATATCATAATGTAGTAAATAATCAGATTTTTGTCAGGATTTTCTAGCATTTGGAAATCAACATTCATTGAAAATAGTTAAAATAGTCTAAATTTTCTCTCAGTCTTTTCTTCAGCACCTTAGCTTTAGGTCTGTCCTATGTGGTATTAAACCTATTATGTTAACCGGTTGTTTAACTTCCTTGGCTATCCTATCAGGCAAAATTTACAATAATTTAAGCATCATTTGGATTGTGTTGTTTCCAAAAGAACACTTCCATATAGAAGGAAGTATCCATCTACCTGTATAAGTATCCATCTACCTGTATAAGGATGCTCATAGAACAGAAGAGAGGTCTGTTGCTACATGACTACAGGAAATTGAAGATCTGTATATAATTATTTCCCTATCTATCTCTGTCCCATTAGCTTCTTAAAGAATTATGAGTTCTGAGCTTACTTTCTGTAGTTCAGGAGTAAAAGTTCAGGAGTAAATATGGGAGGTTTCCAAATTCCATAATCCTGGTACAGTGTCTGTATGTGCCCATGTACTTTAAGCAGATGTGAGGGAAAGAAATGGGCCTTCATTGTGCCATATGGAGATCCCAAAATGCTTTGACTTCAATATGCAGGAAAGAATGATCCTTATAATATTTTGTACATATTTCTCCTATAAATTATAAAAAATATGGGAACTTATAGATAATCTTTCCAGTTCCTTGTATGTTTAGCAGAGTTTCTTATTTGCAAACTATGTCTCCCAGTTCCTTACTTAAGTATAATTTGTGGAAAACCTTACATAAAAGAATATTTGGTGTCATTACTGATATTCCTTGTTACTTATGAAGCTTGTGTTGAGGGATAAGCTGAATAAACATCATGTTTGGTTCTGAGACTGCCGTCAGAAATCATATCATCATTTTTTGCCACCATGAAAGGCATGAATATGGATGTGTGTATGTACGTAGTCAGGAACAGGATCAGGACACAAGTCAAAAATGAATTTATCCAAAACATGCTTCTGGAAAACCCAAGAAAGTATTGGTGATGGGAAAAGGAGACAATATGTGAAAGAAAGCATCTGGTACCTAAACTAAACTAGAAGTTGAACAGGGGCTGCTGGGTCAAACTGGAGTGGGGCAAGGCAGGAATAAGATAAAGTAGTAGAAACAGGAGACTAAGAGCAAAGAGGATTGGAAAAACAGCAGATTTTAGACCTATTCTGACATGACAATGTGGGTTCAGAACTAGTAAGCTCAATACCCTTATCTTGAAATATGTAGGAAGAAATGTTCTTTAAAACAAACATTGAAGCTGTGCTCTTTAACCTTTTCCAGTCTTTGAGGCTATAATTGCACAATTATTATTATTTATCATATTATAACTTTGTAAAGACTAGCAAATATATTATAACCATCCTGTGGAGGCCATTTTAAGTGTCTCCAAATTGCAGACTAGTTTCTACTCACCATGTGAATCAGTCAGATTTCTCAGAAGTTCTGTAAGCACACAAAGAAATCGTGGAAAAGTCTATGTTGTGGGAAAAAATTGCCTGACCCATATGGTAACCACTGCACATGAGCAACTTGCTGTATGGAAATAGCTGCACATTAAGTGATTTAAGATGTATACACCAGTCCTTAATCTTCCCAGAAAATAGCTTGAGGTTTTTTTTAACCTATTTGTTTATTCAGTTGACAAAGTCTAAGATACCTGGACCTCTTGCCTCTCTTTTACAAACTTCTCACAATTCAGACTCTGAACCATAGCAGACAAAATTTTCTGATTAAGAATAATATGTAAATGACACAAGCTAAATTCAAAATCCATGGAGAAAGGAACTGGCAATTGAAAGAGATGGTTCAGCGCCTGTGGACAATCAAAATAATAATAATAAAAAACTCTACAGCCAAACCCATATTCTCCCCAGGAAAAACCCTGAGACATGAGCTGTAACGAATATTCTGCATATGTCTCCATTTTGTCAAATCTTATTAAAGGGGGTTCTTACTTTATGTCAATTGAGCTGTCCAAAAATCATTCATCATTTTTAGTCTTAAAAAAAGTCATGCAGTTATTTAAATAATATCATATTAATGTTAAAGTTCAGCTGTCATTTAATAGTATGGCTTAATCAGACATAGCATTTAAGAAAAATAGTTTTTTCAAGCTTTACTTCGCTTTCAGGTTGGCAGATTCAAATAAGGATTTATGGGTTTCTAAACCAATGTATTTTTGCCCACGTTTATGCTTGATGTACCTCAGCTTTTCTTCCAGGCGTCTGCAGCTCGATATTTTCAGTAAAATAAAATATCTTCTCATATTGTTTTTGAATACATTTGCAAGTAATTTAGTCAGGGTGAAACAAAAACATGCTGTAACCTTTGACATTGTTATGTGCTTGGGAGTTGCAGTTAGGACTCCTAGTTTATAAGTGTTCTGTAAGCCAAATGAAAAATTTGACCTTTGTGAAATATTCATGGGGCCCTGTTCTCAGACAAATGGATTATGTAGTCAAATGTTTAAAAGGACATGCCTTTTTTGTATTTCAGAAGGTCATTTGATTTCCTTTTTCTGTACAAAACAACAGCAGCACAGACCCAGATTTGCCCATTAGAATAGAGAGGCAAGTTCCACTTTCAGTGTAGAAAATGCATGTTTTGGTGAAATTCGTATAGATGTGCACATTTCTATCCATGTATAGACATGATCTGTATAGTGGGGTAGGTGCCTGATAACATTCCATGGCAATTATTCCCTGTAATTTAAATTTGTTTTGTTTTATACATGTAAGGATAAGTAGCAGATTTTTAGTGGCAGAATTTTAACAGTTATTTAGGATCACTCAAAATGCCACAATAGATCTGAAAACAACCCTCTACTGCCCATTGCATCAAAGCGACTTCCTGACAGGAATGCAGGGATTCATATCAGCCTCTGCCAGTGTACACTGGCCATGCTGGCAGGGGGCTGAGGTGGGAATCAGAACCCATAACATCTGGAGTGCCAAAGGTTCGCCACCAAGGGTCTAGGTCACGTATAATTGCTAGAAAACAATGATTACCTATGGGTGGCAGTTCAGTTTTTCCTGTCATTCCTTACTTTTCTAGATATTGTGCAGATATGCATTTAAATGCTAAAATGAATGGTGAATAGCCTTATTTTGCCAGTTATTATGTGGATAGTAACATTGCTAAGTTGAGGTGGTAAAAATCAAATTAATCTGACAATTAATTTGAAAGTATAATATCATCATTTTGTCTGTAGTGCAGTCCCACATGATAACTGCACAGGCAAAGGCTGGCTATGGAAAACTGACCAGAAGACTTCTAGAAGTTTTTGAGCACTTGGAGCACTCCCGATCATCCCCTCCAGAGCCAAGAGCAGGCTGATTTCCCAACCAAACAGTCACATGAAAGGAAGTAGAGAGATTTCTCCTCTCTCAGTTGTCCCTTTCAAGGTGTGATTCTGGATGTCTCCCTTTCAATAGAGACCCAGGTCACAAATGAGACCCGACTGGCATTTTCCTATCTTTTCTAGGTCAGGCAACTGTATCTGTTCTTCTCCGACTTGGCTACATTTGTCCACGTAATAATCACCTCCAGTACTGATTAATGTAACTTGCTCAGTGCAGGACTTGCTGTCTAATATGGATATTGCACATGGTATAACTCTGCAAGACGATTCATGAATTAAATATATCTCATCTCCAATGGCAACCCTTTGAGGAATGATTTAAATGAGTTCACCACACATCCCATAATATCTACCTCTGCCTCAAATGTTCCAATAGGTTGGTATGGTCCACTGTGACAAAAGCTGCAGACAGACCCAGGAGGAGCAACAAAGAAGCATGATTTTTAGCTACATTCATGTAGAGGTCATCAACTACCTAATAACCCCAGTGCTTTTTTGAATCCAGAACAATCTATGAGCCTTTGTAGATGGATTTTTTTTAATGAGGTGGGTGTTGGGGCCATGGTCACCTTTCCCTTTCATAGACAGTGGTCAGATGGTGGTTCAGGCTGAATATCTAACCCTGAAGTAAGACTTTTCTTCATAGGCTTAGCGGAAAAGGTTTGGTCTTTTTCATACATTGGGCCTGTCACGATTTGAGAGAAGCCCAGGAAGTCAAAGACCATATAAAATCTTGGGCTAGCCAGGAAGGGGAGCAGGCATGAATGTTGAAGTCACCCAGCACAATCAGCCTGGAGCAACTGAGAACACCTCTTCACATCCAGACAGGGTGGCCACTGGATATGTGGAC
The DNA here is from genome assembly GCF_021028975.2 of Sphaerodactylus townsendi. Taxonomy (NCBI): domain Eukaryota; kingdom Metazoa; phylum Chordata; class Lepidosauria; order Squamata; family Sphaerodactylidae; genus Sphaerodactylus; species Sphaerodactylus townsendi. The sequence goes on along the minus strand of NC_059432.1, from coordinate 55,657,538 downwards.
GGACACTAAACAACAGAATGCCTAATCTAACCTTAGTCACCAACATAGGAGAGTATAATTGATGCCAGCCATAGTTTGTAGTGGAAGCCTGTAAAGCAGAAGGACTCATGAAGGAAGATGGCAACCCTTCCTCCATGCTCCATGGTACAGGATTGGTAGATACGGCAGTGGCAGATAATCAGGGTGGGGCCCATCAGGATCAGCTTCAGCCACCAATTTCATTTTCTTCCTACACATCTCCCCACCAGGCAGGCCACATAAATTTCCCTTACTTTGGCTTTCGTTTCCTTGCATCGGTTTGTTGAGGGAATCACCTCCATCGCCGGCAAGAATTCTGCCGGCGTGGAGGCGTGAGGTCACCATGCAAGCATACGCGACGATGCCTTCTCGGAGAAGCCGGTGAGGCGTGGCTTTGTTCCGCGATGGAGTCGCTTCTTCGCTTCCGACCTTGTCCTCGTTAAGTCAGCCTGTTGAAGCCGTTGAATCCACGCCCACGCTGCCCTCCGATCTCCAGTGGTCGGAGGACAGCAGTGGGCGCTTTGATGACCAGCAGGGGATGACATAAGCGCGAGCTCGGACGGGGAAGTTGCAAATGTTCTTCCGGCGGTGTTGTTCGCACCGGCATCTACGGGGCACACGCTGTTGAAGCTGAAAAACAACCCTTTAAGTTGTTTTTCAGGGCAGCTTGACTGCCGCCCTGAGGGGAGAGGGAGCGGAGTCAGGTCGTGTGCTGCTGCTAAGGTGCAGCAGCAGCCGCGCTAAGCAGTTTAATGGCTCCCTTGGGCGCGCGATTCCAGGTCCTCCCAGGGCTGCCATTTACGACGGCCGCGGCAGTATGAAACGGCCATAGTATCTCAGTAAGCCATGCAGTTGTGTGTTTCACTGATCTATTGTTTCACAGTATTAGAAAATATGTAGAAGAAACAGACACTATTTCATCCTCAACTCTTGGGATGATACGGAGATTAGAAAGGCAATGATCATCCTTGCCAGATATTAGCCATCTTTGAGCCATCCATCCCACTCTTATATCTACTGGCTCCTATCTGCACTGAAAAATTGCATTCAGACATGCTGTTATGATCAAACTTGCATGGAAGTGTATTGAATAGTTATAAAAACAGAAAGACAAAGTAAATAGTCATAAAAACCACATCATTTTGTGGTGTCCTCTTAAGTAATTTTCTTTTTCTGTCGAGTCCACTAGTGAGCGTCCTGCTTGCTAAACGGCTTTACCGTTTGATAATTTTCATCTTGAAAGTTGTTACACATGAGGTGTTAGGAAACTGCTGAATGCATCTGCCTGTATGAAAAAGACCTCTTTTCAAATTTAATTTTAAACAGGATGGGGGCAAGAGCTTTGGCTGATGAAAACGTAGCAATATACATTCAACACTGGTGATAAATTGGGTGATTTGCCAACACCTTCATGACAACTGCTAATATATGCAGGGATAAAGCATGCTTTATCCAGTAGTCTGGTTGGTCAAGTTTCTTCTCTTACATCATTTTCAGCAATTGGTCATGACTTCCATTCCTGGACAAGCTTCCAATAACCATGTTTTCACATATACTTAGGGTTCTGTTTCTTATATGTTTGTGTTTGTTTTCTTGATACTTAATAAATAACCTATTGAGAAGGGGATGACAAACTAATGCAGAAAACATATTAGTAAAAGTTTTAATGGAATGGATGATATAAATATACACATACATACATACACATTTCTCGTCCCTTATCTTTAAAACTATATGTAGAGCGGGGATTAAAATATACAGAAATACTAAATTATAGACATTAACTACGTTCAGAACAAAACTAGGCTAAAAGATCAGGAGTTTTTCTGTTTAAAAACTAGTTGAATGTTTGCTCTGTAATTAGGAAAGGGGATGATATTATATTTCCTCTTTCAATAGGTAGTCTTTTTTTGAGTTGATGGACAGAACATCTGGAAAACTTAACGTAATGTTAATACAATTCCTAAGAGTAAACATATTTCATTATTAGGCATTCCAACCAGAAAACAAGTAAACCTTTGAGACAATTCAAAAATAAGAATATAGTTATACTGGGGATAAGGGAATATACCAATTGCATTCAACAGGAAGAATCATTTTTAAAATGTATCTGGTATACTGGTTTCTATATTCCCTCTTCAATTGCATAACAATCTCTTGTATATTAAAGAAACACTATTCTGTAAGTTAGGAAGCAATTTTAACAGTATATAATTTTAACAGCAACAAACACATATGAGGATAATGCCACATGCTACATTCCACATTCTGTACTTCCAAACTTAATGTATGGTACACACATGACAGAGAGCTGCAGCCAGTTATCCCTCTAATGAATGCCTGTATATTTGCTTCCAAAGAGCGATTGTCTCATTGATGAATTACATTTTAAGATTTCAGCTTTAAAATATCTTAGCAGTACATCTAAAATTGTAGTATTTGAAGTGCTATCAGTCTCCCAGTTGTACATACATGCTCTGCAGGATTGGATTTTTGCTCTGATGTTCCAAGATTAAAAGATGCTAAGCATTGTTTGAATATTTCTGAGCAACCTTCATAGTCATTCTCATGAAGTTCAAGAAGGGCTTCCATACTAGAGGGCCCAGAAAGCAAGATATAGGTATAGGAAAGCAAGATTAAGGTATATTAGATAATATTAGGGTAGTTAAAAGCCAAAGAATATAAACTTGCAGCCTCATCCAAATGGTCAGGCAGTAAGCTACAGTGGCACCATTGCACCTCTTCCAGATAATTTTCCCAGCAGCATGGGGAAGCTTGCAAAGAGAAAAAGTTGAGAAACCTCTATGGGGCTGTATAGATTTGTGCAAATTCACTGTAACGCCCATGCACTGCTCTAGTGGGTGGAACCCCCCCCCCCCGGTCTGGACTCAACAGTTTTTACAGAAGTTTTTTGCAATTTTATGTTAGCTTTATTGTGTTACATCAACAGTTGCAGGGTTTTTTTTCTGTGTCCCAAGCAGCCTTTTTTTGAACCTAGGACAGTTATTGCTGAGGTCATGAGACCCACAGGGACTAATACCGAAGAAGGGGGACACCTTTATTCATTCTTCCATAATTGCAGCTTTCATTTGGAACTCAGGCACAGTTTTGAATATTGGGAGCTTCCTCCCCCTGATTTGTTGGAGATAGGATGTATTCATGTCAACTGGTTGTGGTGGGTTTTCCGGGCTGTGTGGCCATGGTCTGGTGGATGTTGTTCCTAACATTTCAACAGGAAAGAAGAGACTCTGATAATTAGCAAAGGTTGGCTACCAGTACTTAAAAACACCAAAAGCAAACTCCAAGGGCATGCTAAGTTCATGAACAATGGACTCCACCCAAACACAGGATTTGCATTCACCAATACTGCTGCTGCTGCAGGGCATGAAAATGTAAATCACTCCCTGGACTGATAAGCCCCACCTACAATACAATACTATCAACCACATCTTTGCATAACAAGTTCCACCCAAACACTTACTGATTGGTTCCCCACCCTGGGACATGGACAATATATACTACACTAAACATTCCCTTCTCACTGGACACAGTGTGTAACAGACTTCCCTCTGTGATACACCTCTGAAGATGCCAGCCACAGATGCAGGCGATACGTTAGGAACAAGATCCACCAGACCACGACCACACAGCCCAGAAAACCCACCACAACCAGTTGAATCCAGCCGTGAAAGCCTTCGACAATATATTCATGTCAAGTTTGTAGAAGCTTGATTTTGTATGAAGCTTGTGCTGTGAAGTTTGTGAAGCTTGATTTTTATTTGGGCAGTGTCCTCTATTTATATTGATAACTTTTTTTCTTTCGTGGCCAGATGATTATGATCTACCTTCTTTTCCTTTGCTGTTTCTTTATTCCATAAAAATACGTTGTGTGCTTTTTACTTTCACTATTTCTCCTTCTATATCATCTGGAATTATTTGTCCCTTCTATCAACCTTGACCATCTGTACAGCTGGAAACACCATTATCTAAATCACTGCTGTGCTCCTACATAAAGAGCAGTGTCCCAGTGGATTCTTTCTTGTGCTGGTTCATTCAGACAACATGTATCAAGAATGTGATGTATCACACTGGGTTAAATATCATCTAACCCCTGTGGTTACACTGTTCATTGAGACATGCTTAGTATCATTAAGAGGTTAGAGCTGTCAGTGAGATTGTTGCTTGCAACGTCAACATTTCAAAATCCACAGTGCTATGCTAAAGTACAAATAAAAATTCCTAAATAACATCAGTATACTTAATTAAAAATGTACACCTCTATAAGAGAGAGGATATAAACAACTGCAGTATGAACAAGCAATTTTTGCACAACAGAATGTTTCCAATAGTTGCTAACATTTTTGTATGCTGATAGTAAACTAGGCAAACTTCCCAGCAAGTTATAATGATAAATAGCTGTGTTAAGATAATTAGCTAAATTTCTAACCATTTCTACTTAATTCTGTGTGATGACTTCTAAATTGTCATGAAGAGCTGTAATATACTTAGCATTAGATGGCTATGGTCAAGATAATCATTTATTTTTCTGAAGTCATAGAGTTGCACGTCTAAGCTTGTGTCATATAAAGAGTGACATTCTAACTGTTGATTTATAACTCTCATCTGAAAGGTTAAAGCTCACCCTGCACACCCATCACCTAGGACTCAAGACATGATGTAGCTTGCTAGAGGTAGACTGTGGCGTACTCATTATGTGAGGAAGTATTCTTACAGGTAAATTATGAAGGGGAAGTAGAAATGAGGAAAAAGACCTGAATCTGTGGGAAGAAGGTAGAGTTGAAAATAGTTTGATTTTTGTAAAGCTAGAACCAACAGAAGGAAAGGATGCAGGTGTCAGGTCTATTCTTAATAATTTTATTTACAATTATTTAAACCCACCCAGAGGCATAGAAAGCCAAAATGGTGCCCAAGGTAAAATGACTCTTCCCTCCTCCCCCACCCCTTACCTTAGTTTAGTTCATTGTTGTGTCTTCAGTGCAATCTTGCATGGGAAAGGCTTCTAGAAAGTTTGAGTGCTTGGAACACTCTCCTCCCTCTCCTCCAGAGCTGAGAGCACATGGACGGTCACATGGAGGCAGTTTTCCTCTCAAGGTCTCCTGGGAAGTGTAGTTCCCAGTGAACGGAGAACTGAGTTTCGCTGATTTTCCACCCCCCCCCCCATGTGACCTGCTGGCACGTGCCCAGCGCACAGCACAGCACCCTGTCCCCTTGCAGCTTCGCCTCTGAACTCACCTTATTTTCATATGAGTAGTCCAAGCATCTTCTATTAATAAATAAACTTTTGCATTGTAGTTTCGGCATCATCATCAGTGGCAGACCCACCTGGGGTGCATTACAGTAATCTTCTTTCAAGACTACAGTATCATGGATTGCTGTAGCAAGATTGGTGTGTTCAAAAGTGGGTGAATTTTTCTGGCCAGATGCAGTTGAAAGAAGGCAGTAGTAGTAACACTGCTGACCTGTTTCTTCATCTGTGATGAATGGAGTCAAAATGCGTCTTCATCTGCAATTAATGGCATCAAAAAGAGCGATCAAGGAAAAGAAAGTGATTCATGTATTGCTTGATTCTGAAGCATAAGCATTGTCAACAAAGATAGGATGAAACTGAAGCTAACCTGGTGGACTAAAAGGGGATCTTTTTATGCACAAAATTCTTGCCCTTGTCTGCGACTGGTAGGGACAAGGTTTTCTTATTATTTCACTTACTCCTGGAAGATACTAATGGAGCACATGAAGCTATATTGCTGATTGAAGGGTCAGCTAATTTAACAAGAAAGTCTGTACTATTTTAAATACTTGTTGGGTAGTCTGGTATGTTAGGTTATTGTTCAACAAGCTACAAATGGAGTCACACAAAAAACCTTGATAGAAATTTGGGGTGGTTTGCCATGGGAACTTTGTAGTCTCATCATGAGACAACATTTTTTTGTACAATTCCTATTTTTGGTTTCATCCAATTAGAGACTCCCTACACCTTTGGCTTCATAGACCCTATGAATTTAGGGGTTTATCAGGTAACAGGATGAGGATGGGGTCAAAGATTATCCCCAAGTTCTATATGAATTTCATCATCACTTGTTTCACCTGTTGCACCACCCCACCCAACACTGGCATTGAAATCCCCTCCAAGATATTGGCTTTACTCAACAACACCTCAGCTGTCCCTTTGGGTCTTGATGATGTGACCTGCCTTTTTACAGTAGCACAGAAATTATAGGTTCTTACATCCACATATGGAAGCTTCAGGAGTGTATCACTACTCATGTTGAATTATTATGGTCTTCCCTTTTGATTGAGTAATATTAATTTTTGAGTAATCAAATATACTGACCCAAGTAAGAAAGCCTGCTTTTGAAAATGCTTCCTAAAAACATTGTAATTAATCAAAGTATGATGAAATCATGCATAATTTTTGCTACCGACCCACAATTAGCCAAATATATTTTATATCTCTATCCATATCCCAACCATCCACAACCGGTGTACTATTCTTGCCAGAAAAACTGTAGAAAAAAGAATGATCACAGTTTGAAATGCAATCCAGAAACACAATACTCTGTGATAAAAAGCCTATGCTGAAGATTGAACAAGTAGTGAACACATGTCTACAAGAATTACAAAATGTAGCCAAATATTAAATAGCCAAAATGTTAATTATAATGTTTACAGTGAGAAGACAAAATGTTTACAGTAGTAGGTACAGGAATATGGATGTAATCTCATTTTAAAAACTTTCATCAACTGAAGCTTAATTATTGATGTACTGAAGGGCACTTTCTAAACTTTTGCTCCTGCCTGTTATCAAACCTTTATAAGTAGTTAAGACTAATCAAACTCCTTCTTACACCTTCAGTATATTAAGAATTAATGAAGTTTTTCAAAGTGGGATTACATTCAGATTCATGTACCTACTACATTTTATCTTCCTACTGTAAGCATTATTGTTAACGCTTTAAATATTTACTGTTTCGTAATGTTTTGTAATTCTTCTAGACATCTATTTGTTACTTGTTCAAACTTCAGTGTAGTAAATAATCATTAATGTGAGATTTGTTTATCACAGTATTTCTGGTTTGTACTCCTGCCCCAGACATCTCTGCTTGTTGTGAAACTAAGCCTACAGCTTTATGTTGGCAAGCACCCAGAATGGGTTCCAATAAGTTAGCAGTTCCCTTTTTATTTTTAATGTTAATTTTCAAACATTTTTGTTGCTTTTAGTTCATTCATTAATATGTTCATTTCCATTTTGTAGTTTTTTGCATTCCCATTGACCTTAATAGGAAATGCAGCTGAAACACTCTGAGGAACAGAAATCCTCACACATGGTACCAGTGAAGTGGAAGAAAGAACCCCAATGTTATAGAGAGCTTAGGCAAACTCATATTTCTGACTGTAAAATCTTTATGGTTGTTCCACCTTGGATGACATGCTCAGGGACTTTCCTCCTTGCCAAATCAATTTCAGGCAAGTGGGTCAAAAGGTCCTATAGGCTTTATAGGTTTTGACTTTATGTTCCTGTAGAACTTTGGACCATTTCTCCTGTCTGTCTGAAGCATAATCTGTTGGGGGAAGGGCATAATCTGTGGAATTTTTATCCTAACTGAAACCAATGAAAAATAAAGTAAATGGAATTAATGTATGTTTATTCCCATCAATTACAGTTTCAAAATGAAAGAAAATGAAGTGGGAGAGAATTTACTTTTTCATTCTTGCTAAAATAATTACATATCCCTAAAACGTTAACCCCAATCCTGCCACTATATGAATCAATAGTTTGCATTCTTCCTCTCTTTTTAGTCACAAACCTATCATGACTTTAAGTTCTAACCTATTATTAGAGTCTGGTGACCTTTGGCGGTCTGTTCTGCGTACCAATATAGTCTAGAAAAAATGTATACACTTTACTTGCTTAACTATTAAAGAAGCCCATGTTTTTTATTGAACTTTTGGTCTGTAAATTGGCACATTCACATATCAACTTGTTTCTTGTTTTAAATGCCTGCTGTGTTCATAAAATGGTACAAAGCAAGCTTAGTAACAGTTGATGTCTTGTGCAGGTGGTTGAGCTAGTTCCCTCACAGATCAAAAGTCAAAGTACTGTGAATCTTCTTTTTGAAATGGCAGTTAGTAAGACAAGGCTGGTCTTATCTCCATGACAAGAAAGAGTTATAGATATCTACCATGAACTTCTGAGAACAGAAGACTGTTTCATAATCATGCAGCACCAATGCTTCAGGCATTTCTGAACACATCCTTCGAATATGCATGCTGTTCTGTTTTACTGGATAGAGCTACAGAAGCATTTCAGAGTTCTTGCATATGAGATGGCATCTCTGTCAGTGCACATATCAATGACTTGAATCCTTTAGGACCAGCACTTGCTTCATTCATTATCAAATGGATTTTAAATTTTTGCTTCTGGTTGAAAACTTTGGTCCCGTCCTTATACACTTTCAGTTGGGTGATATTCTAATAGAGAAGAGCCCCATGATAAACTACAATGGTACCCAGAGGCATATTTGCCTAGAAACATGGGGTACCCCACGTCCCCAGACGCCCTCCATTTGGTCATGTGGGGGGCGCAAAAATTTCAGGTGTGTGTGTGTTTTGTATTTTTAGTGTTTTTTCAGTTTTTGGCCTGCAGAGTTTTTAGGCTAACAGCACCAAAATTTCAGGGATTTTTCAGGAGACTCTCCTGATGATACCACCAAGGTTTGGTGAGGTTTGGCTCAGGGGGTCCAAAGTTATGGACTCCCAAAAGGGATGTCCCATCCCCCATTGTTTCCAATGGGAGCTAATAGGAGATGGGGGCTACACCTTTGAGGGTCCATAATTTTGGACCCCCTGAACCAAACTTCACCAAAACTTGGCGGTATCACCTGAAGGTTTGGTGCTGCTAACTTAACAATTGCACCCCTGACAGCAGGCACCCTCCAAATTTCCCCAAATTCTCCTTTTAAATCCACCCCCATTGGCATGGACTTAAAGGGAGAATCTGAGGTCCCCAGTTTAAACATTGAAAGCAATGCTGTTTCAGGGTGGGGGAGAATCCACCCCCAAATAGCATCACTTTCAATGTTGTTTTAACTAGGGACCCCAGATTCTCCCTTTAAGGTGGATTTAAAAGAAGAATCTGGGCTCCTTAGTGTAAGCACCATTGAAAGTGATGCTATTTGGGGGTGGATTCCATTGGAGGTGTTTTGTGAGAGATGATGCTGACATTTGTTTGATAAATATTTTGCTGGGGGTGATTTGTGAGAGATTTATATGCTTAATACCCACTTTCACTGGCTTGGAGCTATTTCTCAGGCTAACAACGTACCTCATAGGGTTGGTGTGAGAACAAAATTAGGAAAAAGAGCTGGTGGGGAGAGAGCCATGTATGTTTTTGGGGGTGGGAGGTGTTTTGTGAGCTGGTGCAAAAAAAAATCATTGTTTGGTTGTGGTGGGGGAGGGTGGCTGCCCATATTGGAGGTGGGTGCCAAACTCAGGTTTTGTCCCCAGGCTCCAATTTGCCTAGATATACCTCTGATGGTACCCCATGGCATTCATATTCATGCCAAGAAAAGAGTATGCAAAGCACATTGTTAATATTGTCCATAGATCAATAAATGTTGTTTTAATCAAAGGCTTTCAGGATACTCTCCCACTCCAAAAAGCTTTACCTAGCAATTAATTGCTCTCCATTTTAAATGTGAGGGGGTGTACACTGGAAATGGCTATATGGCAGGGTGGCACAGGCAGATGAACTGCAGCAGGAAGTGTCAAAATACTCACGTTCTCTTGTGAAAGGTTTTGGCCTTATTCATAAATGCTGTTCTGCTTACAGAGGAGTGAGAGGTGTGTGATGTCATCTGAATTCCCCTTCCTGGTGTGCCTCTATGCCACATTGTTCTTGTGTGTCCTCTTACTATACTCAGCAATGTCTTTATGAACAGAACAAGAATGCTGGGAGAAGGAGAAAGTGGCAGAAAGCTGTTTCTGCAAACTCTCTTTGTTCATAGAAACATGGATCCAACCCATATGACATACTTCCCCTGAAGTAAAATGTAAACCTTTTACCTCATACAGTGCTTTCCAATAGCCATTTCACCCTGCATTTAGATATTCCAGACAAATGAGTAATGAAGTGATTATTGACTGATGTTTAGGAAATCTAAAAGAATGAGCTTTGAAAAGCAAAACATTGGTTTATATTTTCAGCTTTGCATACCCAAGAACTGTTGGCATCCATATTGTTAAAAATGAATATCTTTCAGAGTTTTAAGTGGCACTTGGTGACAATTTTTATGTTTTGAACTGTCTAGAGGAAAAAATGTTGTGGTAAAAATGGTCTATACATTTTAATATCATTAAATATAAATGCTAGATCACATGCTGCCCTGCTTCCACTACACAGCAGAACATAATATCATGCACAACTATTCCTGTTGTGACAAAGCCTTTAACCAAGAATACTGGTTGCTTATTTTAATAGAACACAGATGGGATTCCTGCAGTTTATTGAGGAATACATATGCCCAAACTAATATGAGCATCAAATCCCATGGTTGTTATTAATATTTCCTTATCAAAACTTGGACCAGTGTTGACATTTAGGAAAAACAGAAAAATAGTTTCTGAAAGTAAAAGTTTCCAAGAAAACTATCCCCTGAGATAAACTGTTCTGTTCTGAGTATGCATTTGGAACAGAATAGAAAGCAAAGGCTATATGAAAGCAAATAGGTTAGAAGTTAGGACTGATTGCTTGCTCATCTTTATATTGTATTGGTATCAGATGACCTGCACAATAGATGCAACATTTATCAGATTTTTCATTCTGTCCTGCTTATGATGGATGAAAGCTTGGAATCTGCAAAAAGAGTTTTGTTTTTATGTACTTCTTGCATTATGTGTGACAAAAACATTCACTGTTGTTATGATAGGTACATTACCCTTTAATTGTTGATGCATTTAAAAGACAATTTTGCAAGTTCTTAGGATGACTCCATTAATATTATGGTGACTCCTCAGAAATATATTGAAGGCCATTGCTTTCACATCCTGCATGTGAGCTCCCAAAGGCACCTGGTGGGCCATTGCGAGTAGCAGAACGCTGGACTAGATGGACTCTGGTCTGATCCAGCAGGCTAGTTCTTATGTTCTTATGTTCTTATGAACAATGTCACAAACAAGTTGAACAAGGTTGTAGACATTCTCACATATACATTACCAATGCTTCCCACCCAAAGCTTTTAACAAAGTAGCTACAAAACCTTATTGAGAGATTTTTTTAAAGTGTTGTTGGGTTAACAGTGTGATTTTGTGCTGTTTTTCCCCATGTAATAGCTGGAGTTATTCGTCTCAAAGTGGGAAACAGTGCCAAACTGAAGAAGTAATTGCTCAGCACAGTTTCAGGATACTGTGAAATCTCTCATGTTCATTTAAAGAAAAAGAAAAGGCGCTACTCAGTATTTCAGAACTTTTTAAAAAAAGTTTCTTCTCTTATGTTATTTGACACAATTGATCATTTCTCCTTCACAATCCTAGCTCTAAATAAATATCATAGACATAACTTGGGTGTGCATTTCATAAGATTGTACTCTAATTCCCTGGAGTGGAAGAGAGCTCAATCTGCAGCATATCAACCTATAGGACAAGAAATAAATTCAATAAAATTAAATCCAGATGGTTTGAGCAAATGGTTTGCTTAAAAAAAGTATAAGGTAAAGCAAAATATCCCCCTTTCCAGAAGAAATCTGCTAATCTAACCATTTGGAACAATATGAAAGAGCAGCAGTTCTTTCTGTGACCAAAGCCTTGCTTCCATATACGATAGTTCAACCCACTATTTTTATGTATAAGACCATAAGAAAATTCATAATTAACGAAAATTAATAGGAGTGCATTCCAAATCTTAAATTTAGAATTCTTGAGTTTGGTATAACCTAGAAACTTAGCATTTCAATACTAATGTGTGCGTAGAGGGAGCATAGGCATAGAGGTGTTAGTGAGGTATGCAGGTTTTTAAGTATAATATGTCTTGTTTCCTTTCCTTTCTTCCCTGTAGCACAGGGGTGTCAAACTCGTGGCCCTCCAGATGTTCATGAACTATAATTCCCATCAGTCCCTCCCAACATGAGCATTGGCTATACTGGCAAGGGCTGGTGGGAATTGTAGTTCATGAACATCTGGAGGGCCGCGAGTTTGACACCTGTGCTGTAGCATAACCTTTCTATACAGTTCTCTCTCTTTTGTGCCAACCCTTACCATGTAGGAAGACAATCAGCCATATAGTAAAGATGCTATGCAGTGGTCATACATGTGGACTGTTATCTTCCAGCCTTTTACTTAAGCAAGTAATTTGATACATAATACATTTTCTACATGGATATCAGTTCCACCTTTAAAAATTGCATATGCACCATCACATGATGAACCATGCAAATATATATTTGTACACATAAATGTACTCCTGTTAATTCCTAGACACATAGAAAAATAGATGTACATCTATCAGATACTTAATATATTTCACTTAGTTTAGATACTACCCTACCTCTGAATATACATTCAGTTATTCACACATTTCATCCTTAAACTAACCCTGTGTATCTTATAGCAGGTTTAGTATTCTACATCCTGTTGCCTGTCACATAGATAACAAAGTTCATATAAATGCTTACCTGGAAATGATGTACTTGTAATTAATTGTCATGTGTGATTTTAAGAGTTGAGAAGAGTTGTAAGAGTTGTAGAGTTGAGAAATAGCCAAAGTGTAAAATGCTCAATTGCTTCTTTACCTTTTATTTTAATCAATACACTACTATATCACTGGTCATTTTACTAGTGAAAAGTGTACTACCTGCTAACAGGGGCACACGTCTTCTCTTATTTTGCTTTAATTAATTCTACCTAAGTAGCTAAGCTGATTTCAAGAATATGTAGTACATTTACATTTTTGTCTTCTGACACTTCAGTCAATTGCATTTTAAGCTTAAACTGGTATTTTTGTTCCATTCCAAGGAATAGTTTTATGTGAGATGTACATTTCAAGTCTTATGTTACTGCTGTCTCCAGAGAGAACATACAAAGAGGGTACCAATATGATAGTCATATTGTATCACACAATCCCCTTGCACAAATGGAAGAAGCTTATGAAAAGGAACACCATATGTCATTCCAGAAAACCCTTGAACATTAGGGCTAGCTTTTCAGAGGGTCGAGGAGCTACCACAGGGAAAGAAGAGCAAACAAAATGCTCCTCACAGATCTTAGAATTTAGGCCCTGTATTTCCTGTTCCCCAGTTCATATACAACTTTGAACTTCTACATTAACAGACTGTCTGGTTTGTCATTTATTTGAGAGAACCAAAACTGTAAATATTTATGGCAAATCTAATGATATTTTACTGCATAGTATGTTCTTTAGTACCTTTACAGGAAACTGGTCAGTTGTATCAACTTGATCATGAGATAATTTCTCCAGGTTTCTTTATAAATTATGATTTCTGCTTGATCACAGACAGGATTTTACTCAATTTCACCTTCCTTACTGATTCCCACCCCTCATTCCATCATATATTGTGAGGGAAGGTCTCACAGCACTCAGACCAGTGGCTTCTCAAGGGATACTTGGAAGAGGGTAGACGATCCAAGTCTGTGAACTTCTTTCACTCACATACGGAAGGTAATGATGTACTATGAAAGTTTGCAACATGAAACCAAAACCGGATATATTCATCCTAACAAGCAATTCTAATAAAAGAAAGCCTGGTTTCATAGGCGGTTTCTGCACGGGCTGAAAGCAACGACTTCAGCCCGGTAAAACACCATTTTGGCGGGGACCCTTCGCACAGCCGCCACTGCCAAATCGATGCAGCAGCACTCTGTGCCTGCCCAAACGATGTTTTCGAAACTCGCTTGGGGAGCGAGTTTTCCTGCAAACACCGGCTTCCATCTGCTGCCATGCGAATGGCAGCGGGTGGAAGCCAGCATTTTCCCCTCCCCTCCCCTCCCTGGCCCCAAACGCCTCCTTACCTTCTGCTGGCAGCCATCGCTCTATTGTCACTCTGAGGAGGGAAGGGGACACACCCCCTGGCCTCCGGTGCTTCAGCCGTCGCTCTGGCCATGGGGGTGTGTCCCCTTCCCTCCTCAGAGTGACGACAGAACGATGGCTGCCAGCAGGAGGTAAGAAGGCATTTGGGGCTGGGGAGGAGAACACGCAGCTGTGCAGATCTTGCTCCAACAACTGCGCATCCCATGGGGCCGCTTGTGCGAACGGCCCCAGAGCCTGCATCGGCATGATTAATGCTGATGCAGGTTCTCTCCCTTGGCTGTGCAGAAACAGCCATAGTTTCTATTTGGATTTTAGGCCAAATTTGGACAATACTGCCTAAGTGAATAAACCTTTTTTCTCTCAGTTTTGATACCTTTTTTCTCTCAGTTTTGATATATTACTCAAGACTACTTATCATGTCTGTGGCCTGGTAGGATTTTCTGTGTATGTACTGACTCCATCAGAACCCATTAGTGATGATGAGGATGAGGATGAGGATGGGGGAGGAGGAGAAGGAAGAAGAAGAAATAATAATAACAACAATAACAATAACAAACAATAATATTAATAATAATAACAACAACAACAATAGCCACTGGATCTTCAGCTAGTGTTGGCCTTCATACTCATAGGGTATGGTACCCAGTCTGCCTATAATCACTGAGACCACAACTGCTGGTTTGTGCCATGATCTCTCAACTTCCATTTTCAGATCTTGGTATTTTGTCACCTTTTCCAATCTTTTCCATTCTTTTTCTTCAGTTGCTGTCACCAGATATTGCTACATCAATTATCCACATTTTTTTTCTTTTCAACTTTTGTTATGTCTGGTGTATTATGCACCAATACCTTATCTGTTTTCATTTGAAAGTCCCAGTTTTTTTTTCTCAGCCACTGATATGCCTGGAGTATTATACACCAGTGTCTTATCTGATTGTATTCATAAGTCTCACAATATTTTGACCTATTTATTTTCAACTTCTTTTTCAACACTGTATTCCCACAGTTTGTGTGACTTTCTTCCATGAGCTTAATATGTGATCCACTGTTTCTACTACTTCTTTGGTCGAATCAATTGCTGATTTTTTCAATACTGTCTTTAATTGCATTTGTTTTAATAGCTTGTCCTCAGTTTCTTTCTTCAGTGTTCCAGTTATAAGCCATTGCCAGTTTTATCTTTGTCCATCTTCTCCAGAAACTGACAATGTAGTGCTTTTCTTTGCTAGCTTAGTGTTCACATTTTTATTACAGTATTCTGGTGTTCATGTTTTGTTTCTTGGGCTTTCAGTAAGTTCTGGTTCTTAATTTTCATTAGCATCTATTCGCGACTGTCTTTTACATAATCAGTTCCAGCATTTTTTTTACTTGTGATAATCTTCCACCTCCAGTTCTACAGGATATATATAATATATCAGTGTCACTATTAGGGTGTAATGCATAATAAATAGTCAAGTACTTTTTCGTTTTTTAATCCAAAATATACAGTTCACCTTGTGTTCAGTTAATAATTCCAGCACTGTATCATACAACAGATATAGCCCCAATGTTAATGGTTTTAATGGTGTAGTTGCCATTTAATGTGGTTTTGCATATCCTTTCCTAAATGGTGCAATTTGGCATCTTATTTCTATTTGTAGCATAGTACAAACTGAAGACATATAAGTTATATTCATTTATTCTGTTGGCTGATAAAATTCAAAAATCATGCATCAGTATGGTATTAGCAAGATGGTTTTCATTCCTCTGTCAAATGATTCTAGTTTTCAGAATGTAAGTCAGACTTTTGTCATAATTGGAAATCCTTGGAAAGCATTGTGATTGACATAAAAAGCAAACATGAACATGGTAAAATGTGTAATTCAAAGGTTTATGGTGTCAATTTTCAAGTAGTAGATTATATTTTGAAGTACTATTCTCACAGTAGCATTTGTAATGATGGGACACTTTTACCCAAATGTTTCTGCGGCTAACCTTCAGAAAGTATTTACTCACACATAACATGTAAGAATGAAAAATAATTCACTTACCATAATATGTTAGTGTCTTAACTGAATGAGTGTTGTATAGGTTTAAGAGGAATCGCCATCATTAGTGGATCACTTTTTTGTCAAAGACTCCAAAATAAATTAACCTAAAATAGTATTTGTTATTTACATGCCACATTTTAATATAGCTAAAAATTTCATTCCAAATTTATGTTTTTGGAGTGAGGAATGAGTTAAAAAAATGATAATGCCTCTGATTTTTAAGACAGCAATCGAATTGTGTACTTCACATTACAGAAAAATGGAATTTGAGGAAAGCTGTGACAAATGTAAAAATAAACTTACCATAGAATGCAAATGAATGCTATGCAGTTAACACTGTGTCGATATGATATAAGCAGGATCGGATTGTTATAGTAATTATTGCAAATTGCTATTATTTTGTCAGTGATGGTGCTTTGGAAAATGGACAGAGAATGTTTCTTTTTTCTCAGTCCTATTAAAAAGTACTAATTCAGAAACTTTGTGGCAAAGTATTATTGCATTCTGATTTTTATTATGTAGTTTGAATTCTATTATGATTTGTTGATGTGTTGATCTGATTGACTATAACCAAGTTCTACGTGGCAGTATTTTGAAACAGGGGTGACTTCACAAAACAGTAGGTGATCTGGCATGGGTGTTTATAATTCAATGAAAATTCAGTAAAAATTCATTGAGAGAATGCCTTTAAAAAGGTGTCTGTATCCTGGCATTTAGATGTTCTTGAGAAGGACACACATATTATAGATATAACCATTATAAGCAAGCTAAAAGCTTAGTGAGCAAACTGCCTCAGTGAGCAAAATCCTCCAAGCTACGTATTGACAATGAAAGGAGGTACGCAGTTAAAGACCAATATACAGATGGGTTAGATTGCTTAAAAGTGTTGTGTTAAGATTTAGTTACAGCTTGGTCTCTTATTGGCCATTAAAAATCTGATTGGCTGTGCAACTGCCACCATACACAAGGCTCTTCATAGTGTGAGAGCCAGCATAGAGTGGTTAACAGTGGCAGACTCTAATCTGGAGTGATTGTGGTGGGTTTTCTAGGCTGTGTGGCTGTGGTCTGGTGGCTCTTGTTCCTAATGTTTCACCTGCATCTGTGGCTGGCATCTTCAGAGGTGTATCACAGAGGGAAGTCTGTTACACACAGTGCCAGCCACAGACACAGGCAAAACGTTAGGAACAAGATCCACCAGACCACGGCCACGCAGCCCAGAAAACCCACCACAACCAGTTGAATCCGGCCGTGAAAGCCTTTGACAATCTAATCTGGAGGACCAGGTTTGATTCCTCACACCTCCACATGAAGCCTTGGGCATGGTTCTCTCTGAACTCTCTCAGACTCAGCTACCTCCCAAGGTGCCAGTTGCGATGGGGAGATGATTGTATGTTGTTTTGAGACACTGTACAGTAGAGGAAGAGTGTTGCTATTCTTCTTCTGTATCTATGCTAGAAAAAAAATTAAACTATATGCTAATTTTCAAAGGCGTCTTCTTAAACAGAGCTTCTGTCTGAAATGTTGAATGAAAGTTATGCCTCTTGTGGCAGTCATTTTGCAATTATTTCCACATTCTGATGTCAGAATTCTAATGGTGCCTATACTGGAAAAAGCTGGGGACCCCTTAATGAACATAATCCAGGGATAAAAGTCTTGGAGCATGATTTCTGATAACCAAATGTTGGCGGGGATCGCTTTTCGGCAGTATCTAATATTTTGTCGTAGTTAGCATAGATATATGTGGGACTCATAATCTGCACAAGAAAATTAAATCCAATTGAGCCAAGACTTTTACACACAAACTAATATGCATTCCTGATGGGTTTTTGTTTGTTTGTTTGTTTTATTATACAGAGGAGCCACATGTACAATTCAAGTAGTTACATTATATTGACCCATTAAATGGCATCCACATATGGAGATGGGAAAATTCATCTTCTGATGGGGAAAACGCTAGAAATGAGCCATTATAGTGTTGTGGTTAGAATGTCAGACTGGGGCAAATAAAAGCTGACGCTCACTTAACCCAGTCCCCCTCGTTTGGCATAACTTATGTCACAAGGTAGTTTTGAGATACAAAGCGGGAGGAACAGTGCAAAGACCTTGGAGAAAGGGCAGCATGAAAAATAAAATGAAAATGAAATGGCAAAAAAAAGTGTCAAGAAGCCTTAATTGAACTATGTGTCTTGACATCTGGACATAGTTTCTGAGTTAGTTAAGTTCATCAAAAATTATATTCAAGTTGATACAATTAGACAATTGCTACATTACTTATACTGCTTAATGATGCTTCATTTACTGACAGAAGATGACACAGTAGGTGAACCACCTCCTTGAGAATAACTTATTGAGTCTTTAGTTGAGAAGGAGTTACCAGATTTGTCAATGAAAGTTATTCAAGAAGTGCAGTCTAAATTCTTTCCAATTAGCGCGGAGGTCTTGGAAGGGGCCAGTCTTAGCTTTTTATTAATATGTTCAGTTTATTAATGTATTTTTGATATATGCACAATGTGACTGTCTAGTACATCTCATGATGTTGCATAATTATGGTCTTTTAATTTGCTTAAAACAGGTCTACTTTTGTTGCTTAAAATTCAGAGCTGTTTCATACCCTAATAACATAATAACTCATTAGAAAGCCATGGCATGTACTTGAGGTTATCTCAAAGGCTATCCATATTTAACAATAAACTTGAGATAATTCCTTGACTATGTGGCTGTCATTGACCAGTTTAAATATTTAAGGTTTTAATTTGACCCTCTTTCCAACCATTTAACTATGTATAGGAATTGAAATGAGTGTATGGAAAAGCAGAATCTCTTTTAAATCAAAATCTAATTTTAGTTACTCTTTAAATTGCTTTTGCTGGTTAATAATAGAGTATAAAACTATAACATACGTAACTACATATTTCACTAAACATAAGCGTATATTTAACACTCAAGTTGTTGGTATTCCTGACAATTGGGACACAATGACCCATTGTGACCACATCAAACCCAACTTTCACTTCTCCTACCCTTGACCAATGTCCATTTCTTCCACCAGCCATCTAGACCAGACCTTCTGTGTGAGAATTACACATAGTTCTCAGCCTAACCTCACAGTAATCAAATTCATTTGTGTGAAGGACCCATCCCTGCCCCAACTAACCCCTGTGCTACATCATATTCCGCTCCTACAATTCATCAGCAAAGACATTATGTGGCAGAACAGACATGCTTTTGCCCCATGCCAAATCTCACAGGCAACATTAAATATATTGTCCAACTACAGAAATCTGGTTTGATCTTTTCATTATTAATGGTAGGGCTGGCCGCTATCCCATCCTTTCATACTGAAATACAGCACTCTGCTGCATTTGTACACATCATGGTTGAGCTTCTTTTAAAGGATTAGCATTGGTACATCTTCCAATTAGAGTTGTAATCCCTCCTTTGAACTGTTGTTGTTCTTGTACAAACTTAATGAATAAGTCCTTCAAACCAATAGTTTTATGAACATTAAATCTTTTCCTTTAAAATGGCCTTCTGGGTTGGTGTCATGTCTGTCAGATAAAGTAGTGATTTTGTGTCCTCAGATTAAGATTATCCTGCAAATCTTTCTGCCAGTTGTCTCATCCTTTTATCTACTCCAAGACATCATCCTGCCTATCTTTCCTTCATCTGTGAGGATGTTCCATACCATGTTTGTAAAGAACACTTTCTTAGAAACTGGCACTAGAGAATTTTGCAGAGATTGGAAACATTTTTAAAGCTTCAGTTTAAAAGGCCATCAGAGTGAATAGTGTCCACCATCTTCCTGTAGATGTTAGCTCCCTATGCTAATTCTACAAGACTATTGACCATCTCTTCACATTTCCTGCAGGATATTCCTCTCCATGAAACATCCAGAGTTGCTAACATTCTCCTATTTCTTCTTGAGAGTACAAGTTTGGGAGAAGACACCAGGGCTCATCTCCAGTAAACTGCTAATCTCTGATATGTGGGACTGCATGGAAACCACAAAAAAAGAACAAGAAGTTGCTTGATTTCTTTGAGTAGTGATCCGTGAAGCCACACAACCTTCCCTTCTTCATTGCTTCAAACTGTTAAGATTCTATATGTAGTAGTCCAAAAGAACATAAAGGTGATGGTTGCTTTAGGTATCACAAAGGTGTAAAACATGGGCCAGGGGGATTTAAGCACCTTCTTGGACTAGAGTTCTAGAACGTCCTAGAGTTTCTTCTGGAGCCTTATGTGAGAACTACATAGACATCCACATCAGCAACATCATTTACAGTGCTTACCTACTTCTATCCCCAAGGTACTAGGACCCAAGCAGACCATTCTAGAACAAAGAATGGCCAGGAAATGGCAGATTAATTCACAAATCTCCTTTCATCTTTTGGTGAGAAAGAATATTGATTTTATATTCAGTGTGTAACAGACTTCCCTCTGTGATACACCTCTGAAGATGCCAGCCACAGATGCAGGCGAAACGTTAGGAACAAGATCCACCAGACCACGGCCACACAGCCCGGAAAACCCATTAGAACCAATTGATTTTATATGTTTTCATTAGAATTAAGAAGCTTAGAACTACTGATTTATGTCTATTTCACTATATTCAGTTATTACATTAAATGCATTTCTAATGGGGTTTTTTGGTAAAAGTTTCCCCCTACAATCATTCATTCTCAGAATCTTCTGTGATAGTCTAACTTGCCAGATCAGAAGTATCATGATTTTTCTATTAATGCTAAATGGAAGGGGAAAAAACTTTAAAAGTTTTGGCTACAATGTTATAATTCTCTTTTTCCATGTAATATCTATGCAATATCTATGGCCCTTGGGGAGGATATAACATCAGTACTCCGGAGAGGAAGCTGTGGAACCACTTATAGTCTTAGAGCCCTTGGTAGCTGAAATGCTTACAGCTGCTCTTGAATATTTGTTTCAGATACTATCACTTCATTTCCAAAGGTTTATATGTCATGTATAATCAGGATCAGAATGCATCTTGAAGGGCCATTAGCAACCCTAGTTATGTTATGCATTTGCACAGTCTTTACGATACTGAAATAGGAGACTTCTCTAAGGAAACCTTTAGGACCTCTTCATTCTGTAGTATAAATTTCATTAAGCCCTTTGTGCACCCAGTTAGTGTTTTCAAAATTAAGTGTTTTTCCCCTTAAACTTCAGTTACATTTAAAATATTAAGAGCTTTTGGATCGTAACTATATCTTGTTAAAACGCATCCTGTTTCCAGCAGTACTAATCAGATCCCTCTGGGAACCCTCTGCGCAAGGAATTACTTTCTCACCTGCGTGCTTCTAGCATCTGTACAGAGGGACTATCCTCTACTGCCTTTATTAATTTGTCCACATTCTTAAAAAGTCATTCAGCAGCTATCCTGCAGCAGCACAAATCATAACTTGAGTTCATCTTTGTGTCTTCAGTGCAGTCCCACATGGAGAATGCACAGGCTGGCCATGGAGATCTGACCAGAAGTCTTCTAGAATCTTTCGAGCACTTGGAGCACTCTCCCTATCTCCTCCAAAGTGAAGAGGGCTGGTTTCACACTGGTTTCAAACTCAAATTGTCACATGACAGGAGGAGGGGAGAGGGCCAGAGGTAGTTCAAGGGGAAACTGCATCTGGGGCATGCACGCGCCCTGCGCAAATGCTCCTGCCATGGCCCAACCATGCCTCTGCTGCTGCTCCTCCGCCTGGGGCATCACACACCCCACCCCCATCCCACAGGCACTACTCCACTGGAGAGGGCTCCTCCCACTGTTATCTTTTTGCCACCATGGAAAGAAGACCTTCTTCATTCAATACTTTCATTTGTACCTCAGGATTCTTTTGTCCTTCGTCATGTCTTTGTTTAAGAAGTATTCCAAATATGACACAAAGATGGCTCAGAATGATGAGGACAAAGAATGCCTCTTCTGTTTTGGTGAATAGGAAGGGTGTGATAGGATTAAGATAGGATAAGGATAGAACTTAGGAGAGCTGATTGAGTTAAGGCTGGCTGATTGCTAATTGCTACGGACAGTACTGCTGCCAAATGTTACATCAGTAAGCAAGGGGGTACAGCATCCAGTTCTCTCTGTGATGAAGCCTGCTGGTTATGGTGATGAGCTATTTCCCTGGTGGCCATCCATATGGCTAGACAGAGCAACAGGTGGGTATCTTCCACTCGCAAATTGTACCTGAACTTGATTCCCATTTTCAAAGAATGGGGACTTCTTTGTGTAACTCCAAGTGCCCCTTTCTTTGCTTCAGGGGAAAGGTGGTCTCTAATCATCCTGGAGCCTAAAAACTGTTCCTTATTGAACATTTTTGAAATCCAAATCTCTTACTAAAGAAGCTTCTCAAACAGATCTATTGTTTTAAAGCAAATTTAACAATAGTCTCACCATCTGTATTTTTCAGAGTTCCAAAGTACCATACTTGTGTATAAGTTGACTTTTTCAGCACATTTTTTGTACTGAAAAAGCCTTCCTTGACTTATATGCGAGTCTTATACTGTATTATATGCGAGTCTTATACTGTATTATACGGTATTTGCTGTATGTGCCATTAGGGGGAGCTAAAGAGCTTAGATTTTCCTCATAAGGAAGAAAAGGCTCCATTTTCTCAGAACTGCTAAGAACTTCTATTTCAGGTATGATAATGTTTGTATTAATTGTTGAGAAGGGGATATTGTGTTTATATTGATTGACTATTAGTTTGTATTTTGGTTTTCTGTTATACAATGTTATAATGGGTGCTGCCTGTAGCTGGAGCCAGTCAACTTTACAGAGTTCAGTTAAGAGGTCTGGAGTCACTACAGCCTGAGAGAACTGTAAAGGACTGAGAGACCCTGCTAGTTTGTTTTGCATAGCTGGCCAGAACTATTATATGTTGATTATTGTTTCTGTATTGGTTTGCCATATTTCATTGTTTATTGCACACTATTGTTTATGAAACAGAAAAATAGATTTAAAGTTTCTTTTGCTGTAAGTGGTGAATGTTAAGGGTCACAAGGTGGGATCACACTGGCAAAGACTTGAACTCCTTTTCAATTTCTGATAATATCCCTCTTAAAATCTGAGTTGGGTTAATTTTTGGACATACAGATGATGATGAGAAATCCAGTTTTGAAGGATTTTAACTCTTGTGTTTTAGCTTGGTTGCTGGTTGAGCTAAGGTTTTTGTACTTTTAAAGTTATTGTTGAGACTATATTGTTCTTGTTGACTCTTTTTTCCACTTACAGAGCTAGTTTACTGTTTTTCTTGGAAATAAATATTCAAAAACATTTAACCTACTGATGCCTCAATTAATATAATTGTATTGGTATCTATTTTTATTTTTGAAATTTACCAGTAGCTGCTGCATTTCCCGCCCTCGACTTATATGCGAGTCAATAAGTTTTCCCAGGTTTTTGTGGTAAAATTAGGTGCCTCGACTTATATGCGGGTCGACTTATACACGAGTATATACGTACATTTTTCATTCTTCAGACAGCCAAAACGTGTTTTCATAATGGTCTTATATAAAGACCAAAAGAATATTAACGGGGGAAGTATCTTGTAGTATAATTAGAGTGTGACATAGGTAAATATCCTAGGCATAGACTTGTATCTAAAAATTTTAAAGGACTTATTAGAAAATTAAAATTTATGTGCTAGTGAAAGCTAGAAGATTTCAAGGTAGGGTAGAAGATAAAAAGTATAAAATGCAAAGCTCCGCACTGACTGAGGGCAGATGAAAGCCACCCAAGGCATATGTTGCAGCTCCTTGGTTAAATGCCCTTCAAGAGGGAGTCAAGCAATATGATCCTTTATAAAACATCAGAGAAGAGGACAAGGACCATGACAGATACCTTCCAGATCCTTTACAGCTCATAACAATAGATCTAAGCCTTGTTGAAACATCCCAGGGCATTGAAATTTGCACTGAACATTGTTGAGAAGCTTCTTCTTTAGTCAGTGAGAGAAGGAAAAGAAATTCAACCAGCAATTACATGGCAGTATGCAAATATGGTGCTTCACAGGATACTAACTTTGTTTTGGCCTCTTCACATTTTCTTTGTTGAAAATTGTCTCAATGGAAGAAAGTTCCCTGTGGCATGTTCCAATATTAAGCACTCAATCTAAGTGAGGAAGGAGTCAGTGTATAGTATTAATAGAGCAGGTTATATTAGGCTACATCCCCACAAACAGGAGTTCCTGTTTCTCTGACATCGCCCCTGTGAATGCAGAGACATTTGCTCTGGCAATGGAGCATCCACATAAACGTTTTATATTCTGTTTCCTCCATTAGCCGTGATGTTTCTTGCATTTCTTCATACTTACACCACTGGATAACTTTTTGAGGACTTTTTAAAATCCTGGATAATTGCTATGCTGCAATAATGCTATAACACCCTTCCATAATCTACTAGTCCATATTTCATTTTTAACGCTCCTTTTGTCATGAAAATGTAAGAGGAAAAATGCCTCCCCTTATATCTAGGCAACAAGAAAGCGCTAAAGATTTTTATTGCTCAGAATTCAAAAGAACATGTACCTTCCAGATCCTGTACAGGTCATGAAAACAGTAAGTAACAGACTTCCTTCTGTGATACAGTGTGTAACAGACTTCCCTCTGTGATAAACCTCTGAAGATTCCAGCCACAGATGCAGACGAAACGTTAGGACAGTGATAGCGAACCTTTTCGAGACCGAGTGCCCAAATTGCAACCCAAACCCCACTTATTTATCACAAAGTGCCAACTCGGCAATTTAACCTGAATACTGAGGTTTTCGTTTAGAAAAAACGGTTGGCTCCGAGGCATGCATTACTCGAGATTAAGCTTGGTGGTAGTCATTGGCTTTGCTTTGAAGCAACCATGCAACTCTTCGAGCAGGTCAATCACGACCCTAGGAGAGTTTACTCAGGAGCGAGCCCCATTGCCAGCAACCGAACTTATTCCCAGGTAAAGGATTGCACTTTAGTTCTTCGCATGAAAATCAGTGGGGTTTAACAGCGCTTAACAGGTCTTATCTACACTGCTTCCCCAAAACTAGGTCGTAGGTTTAATGCTAATAATTGAGCCCAGTGGCCCAGGCCAGCCTAGATGTGTGTGTGGGAGGGGGGGGGTTACTTTGTTTGCACATGCCCTCAGAGAGGGCTCTGAGTGCCACCTCTGGTACCCATGCCATAGGTTCGCCACCACTGCGTTAGGAACAAGATCCACCAGATCACAGCCACACAGCCCGGAAAACCCACCACAACCAGTTGAATCCGGCTGTGAAAGCCTTTGACAATAGACAGAACATGTAGATTATTGCAATATGTCCATGATGGCGAACCTATAGCACAGTGCCAGAGGCACCACTCTGTGGGCACGCGTGCCATCATCTCCCCCTCCCCTTTCCCCCCTCACCCAGCAAACACATTGGGAGTCACGCTGCACAGGCTGGCCGTACACAAGGCGATCTGCTGGCTGGGGCTGAGCTTCGGGGTGGTCCTCTTGAGTCGACCTGATTTGCTGTAAGTACCATCTACCGCCCCACAAGTACCCCCCTCCCCCACAAAGCTTGGGAGACTGGTAGCTGGCATGCTTTTCTTGGCGTGTAACTTTTGGGACCAAACTAAAACTTTGGGGGTAGGATTAAAAAGCAGCAGTCCAGGTGAGGGGCTTCCACTGGGAGGAATGTGTCTGCCAAGAGCAGGACATGCGCAGTGGTAGGATTCAATTGCTCGCCTCGATTGGAGTGAACTGTTTGTTAAGGACCCCCCTCCCCTGGGAGAGAGAGTGGTGGGGCTTTTAGTGCCAGGGAGCCCAGGGTGGGGAGGAGAGAACTTGCAAAGTCCCTAGGCTCGCAACACCAATCCCATTCCCACAGGATCAAAAGAAAAGTACAAAAGACAAAAATCATTTCACGCCGATTTCAAACCAGGCCCTGGCCAACTGACAGGAAAGGGAGAGGAGCATCCCTTACCGCCCTGAGCATCCCTTCCCCACCCTCCTTGTCAGAATTAGGGCCATTCTGACAGAGGCAAATGTGGGACAGAGAGGTCCATTTCAAAATATCTCCATGCTTTTATTTTTCTGTTCCTGTTGCATTGTTGTGGGAAGTCAAATGCTGTGGTGACATGTGAAGGAAAAACCACATATCAGATGGTTGCTCCATAAATTTAGCTTTCCTGAAGTTATCCCACCCCTTGCACTGCATTCTTGCTTAGGATTGCCTTCCTTGACTGCCTTTTTACATCTATTTTGTGGTGGTGGGTTTATTGGGTTTCAGAAAGCGAAAGTTTTACTTCCCTCTACCCCGCACCCCTCCCCCTGCCAGGCCCCCAGTGTGATAATACTGTAATTATTTCATGGAGATTATTAGCATTAAACTTCAGACCTAGTTTTGGGGAAGCAGTGTAGGTAACCCTGTTAAGTGCTGTTAAACCCCACTGATTTTCATGGGAAGAACTAAAGCGTGATCCTTTACCTGGGAGTAAGCTAAGTTGCTGTCAATGGAGCTTGCTTCTGAGTGAACCCTCCTAGGGTCGTGATTCACCCATTTGAAGCATTTCACAACCAACTACCATCAATCTTATTCCCAAGTAACTCGCACCTTAGAGCCAACCGCTTTTTCTAAACTAAAACCTCAGTATTCAAGTTAAATTGCCGTGTTGGCACTTTGCAATAAATAAGTGAGTTTTGGGTTGCAGTTTGGGCACTCGGTCTCGAAAAGGTTCACCATCACTGCAATATGTCATTACAGCATTATAGCTATTACTGGTATTAAAGCACTGGTGGCACGAAAGAAGAACTCTGGCGGCACCGGGGAGGAAGGAGATTGTAATTACATTGCAACAGTCTGAAGCATGGATCAAAAGAACCTCTTTCCTGAGCAGAGGGAACCTGAGTAGATGCTGTAGCTAATTTTCCTCAGGGCACTTTCCTTCTTCCTTTCCTTAAATTTGTTTCCAGGGCCCATTGGTCCAACTTTTTGATGAATGCAGAGTGCTTCTGATTTGGATGGAGCAGGGACACATTAGTGATCCAGCCTGCTTGTGCACATGACTATGAACAAAATCACCTTTTCTTAATTTCTCATAGAACAAAATACTAATTTTTTCACAAATTGAACCTTATGATTGTTTTTCTTTCATAAAAGCTATAGAAAATAATATCAATAAAATTCTAATTTCAAGCAAGTGTCTGGACAAGATAGTACAAACAGTTGTACAAGAAACTAGGTAGTTCAGTTTGAAAATGAAAGTTAACATTTAACATTTTGTGCTCCTGGCAATGTTAGATGGTCTTAGACAGAAGCATATAAAAAAAGCTATAAGTAGGTTGCTGAAGTGGTGTCATCTGCTCTCCCTTTTTCTGCCTGTATTTTAAGCAGATAGCAGTGCAAATCTAAGCAGGTGTATTGACAGTCTCACAAAGAGCTACTCCTGTTCCCAGGAAAGATTTTTTAGGATTACCCTGTACATTTGTTTGTACTAGTAATAGTAGATTCATATTAAAGAACTGAAGACCAGCTGATATCCTTTTAAAAAGTGGTACATGTACAGATAGCTAACTTCAGCCCATTCACTCATGAAATTCATACTGCGCAAAACACAATGTATTTTCAAAGTATTTAACTCACCAGAGGGCGCTGATCTTCTAGCTTGTTTTCCTTAAATCAGTGTGTGGTATGTTAAAAGTGTGGTATTGGTTTGTTCTATCTAAGAGTACAAGGGATCCAAAGACACATCAGCCCTAACATCTTTTAAATAATCCCAGTTTTGCCCCAAATAAGGTTTCTCTAACTAGTTTACTAAAATCCAGGTAGTTCAGGCAAGTAACCACAATCTATGGCAAACAAAAATCCAAACATTTTGCCTGCCATTATATCTCTGGGGGAAAAAATTATTGCCACACTTTCAGTTTCACCAACCCTTCATGAAAATAAAATTGGAAAGCAAGAGCAATGTATGCTGCCCTTTCATCTTTGGAGATAGGATGGCATGAAAATGCAGCAGACACAAAAATGTATTATGCTCGAGCCTAAAAATCACGCTGACAAAGATTTTAAAAGAAGATATTGTACAGAAATGTTTAAGAGCCAACCCTACTCATATCTGTGTGGCATCTCTTGCTGTATTCGTTTTTTGTCATGGGGACTGATTAATCTCTTGAAAATGCAAATTTTGAAAGGGAAAGTCTACAGGCACTTTCACATAAAGTTAGAGTGCCTGCTCCTGTGTTAGCCAGCAGTTAACTGCAGGCGGTAGTTTCTACTGGATAAAAACCTGTTTTGGCACTGCCAGGCCTCAGTTCCAGACCCTCAGGCTTCTAGTATTTTCACTACCTGCTGTTTACTCTGCACTATGTTTAATACTAAATGTATTGGTGATGACTACATACTTTCATTCTTGGGGGGGGGGGGGGGATATTAGGGATGAGAGTACCTTGCTCATTAGGTACATGACAAGTGCATGGATGCTGTGGTCTTGAAGAATAAGACTGGGCTTCCACTTACATTTTGTGCTACTGTCAGTAGCCCATCATTGCTCTGCATTTAGCTTTTAGTGTTTTAAAGTTGCACATCATACTTTTTAGTTTATTAATAAGTTACAGTAGGAAGATGTATTCCTTGCAGTTCATAATTGGTATTTGTGAGAATATCCTCAATTACTTTTGGTCAAATATAACCTTTTCCCCTCAGGCTGATGATAAAATTACAGTAGCATAATAATTCTGTTCCAGCAATTGTGAATTTCCAGCTTGTCTGTTAACTATTTGAAATTAGCCAATTATAAAAGCAAAGATAGTTAAATCATGGCACTTGTTCACTGTTTTGATCTAACTACATTTTAAGCAGGCCCACTTGGAGATTGTGGGCTTTACTAGGCACAGTAAAATTCATAGCTAACCTCCCTGGAGCTGGATTAACAAGATAAAGCAATCCCATTTAGCAGCCACATCTTCCAGAATAAGAAAAGCACCAGTGTATTTCTTTACATTTCCATTCCACAGAAGAATTTGTTAACTCCATAGACCTGACTTGCAATCCATGGGAGCTGTGCAGAATTACCACTGTCTGTTACACACAGACAGATCACAGAAAAATTAATTGTCTTTTCCAAGAGTCTTAAAGGCAGAAGATGTTAGAATGGGAAAGTCTCCTAAACACCTGTCTATTGCTTAATCTACAAGCCCTTGTCATTTCTTTTCTATCAGTGAAATCCTAAGGACATTTATACCCTTCTAAGTCAATTGAAGTAACTATCCCTAGAAGAATGTACTTCATGCTCAGGATTGCATTGGCTATCCAGTAGAAAAGCAGAGTGTTTGTGCCAATTCGACAAACAAGTTGAGGGTTTTTGCATACATGGAGGCAGTGGCATACCAGACATGAATGGCACCCGGGGGCATGACCGGCTCCCCACCCCTCCTCCTCCTGTCTCCCAGCCATGCTACTGCCCCCATGCCTCACAAGACCCAGCAGGGAGACCATAGGCGGGGCTCGGGGGCTCAGATGGGCACTGTGACAGCAGCCCAGCTCCTGGGCCGGCCTGCTGCTGCGGCGCCCACCTGGACTGCCCACCACCAAGCCCTACCCCCAGCAGAGCCTGTGGAGGGCAGAAGCCAATCTGCAGGGAGCCCATGGGGATCAGCGGTAGGCCAGCTCCTGCCTTCCCTGGTCTCTTGGGGGGGGGGGCAGGAGCCGGCCTGCAACTGCAGTTAACAACTCAGCTGGCAAGCAGCGCCCTGGCACAGGGGGAGCCTTTGGTCACCAGCTGGGTCGCCACACCGTGGGAGAGGCTAGGCACGGGGACCCAGCTGGCGCCCAGCACCTCCCTACGTGACGAAACAGCGTGCGTCCAGGGACATGGGATACCCCATGGGCGGTATGCCCTGCACGGAGGACTACCTAGGTATGCAGAAAAATGTTAATTCATAAGTTAAAACAGAAGAAAAAATCCTTAAAATATCCCAGTTGTTTACACACATACTGATTGCTCTTAGAATTGAGAGTTGCTGAAGGGGAGATGAGAAAGTTGGCTTAGTCAGGCCCCTATGATCCTGGAATGGGAGATTCAGGTCAAAGGGAATGAATTTCCCAGTAATGTATACCTCTGACATTCTTCACAGACTATTGGGTATATGAACAAGCTTCTTTGAGGAATCTATCGCATTTTTGACCAATATACAACAACAGAGATGTGTTCTCTCAAACACCTAGTCCTATAGATGTATACTTCAATTTCTGCTATAGTTCTTTGGTTTTGGGATTACTAACCTTCGTATATGGCCTGGAATTGACCCAGAATTTTACTTGATCTCCAGACCCGAGAGATCAGTTTTTTGGGAGAAAAATGTAACTTCAAAGGGCAACCTCCATGCCATCCCCACCAAGTACACTTCCCAAACTCAGCTTTTCCCTGGCACTGCAATGAAATCTTCAGGAATTTCCCTTGCTGGCAACTTCCTAAGCCTCTTCATGTTTTCAGAAGGTCAGAGGAAGAAAAACACAGTTTTCAGTACTCTGTGTCTTGTATTAATATAATTATTGCATGTTTTTATTAAAAAATATAGTATCTGTTTTATACTGATTTTGCTGAACCTCAATTGGGTATCATGGCACCCACCAATACGTTACCTGGTGTCTGTCAAGTGTATTTAGAAAGTGATTGGAACCAGGTGGGATTTCTGTCCAGAAGGGCTTCTAACTGGCCACTGGAGAAATGATTGGCTGAGCAGATTTTTTTTTAAGTTGCATTGGCAGCAGCTGCCACCACATCATAAGGATCACATCATAAAGTAAGCTGTGTGTGCCAGAAAATAATTGTAAACAATATGTTCCTTTCAAAAGACATCCTGG
The DNA here is from genome assembly GCF_021028975.2 of Sphaerodactylus townsendi. Lineage (NCBI taxonomy): Eukaryota > Metazoa > Chordata > Lepidosauria > Squamata > Sphaerodactylidae > Sphaerodactylus > Sphaerodactylus townsendi. Next base: position 55,626,597 of record NC_059432.1, on the reverse strand, counting down.
TCAATTCCTGACAGGGAAATAAAGTGTGACAGACCTGGTAGCTGTCCTGGGACAACTGGCGAACTCCCCACAGCTCCTGGGTTGAATTCAACTCAGTCTCGTATCAGCCCTGTGATACCAGGGTTTTTCAGAAACCACCAGGAAGGTACACCTTTTCTGATGTTTTCTGGCGAACACGGCATAAACCCGGTATCGTGGGGAATCATTTGACGCGGTCCTGGCCACCTTGAGTCTCTGTTCGTTCTGGCAGCCAATTGCAGCTAAATGTCTTGGGCATGAGCGGAATGGGAGACTCAGGGCAGGCAGGAACGCGTGCCTTTACAAAAAAAAAATCTTCTTGCATACGAAGCCATGACCATGCAATCAATGAGTGCACATTTATGTGCTGTTTCTAGCTACATAGAGCACTGCTTTGTGATGATGTAGCTACATAGCTGTTACGTGAAAAGAAAGGAATGCCTGTTCACGTTCCCACCCTAAAGCAACAGCCAATCAGGAACGAGGAGCAGAAGAGGCACCGAGATGATCCTGGGCTCTGATCACGGTTTAAACATGAGAACTTGGCTGCCGTGGGGAGTGACAGACCGGGATCAAAAAGTACTAGTATTTTATGGTCCTGATTCAATCCCAGGATGATTCTCCCCATGGGGAATCGCCCCCTGTTAAACAAAGCAACTGCCTGAAACATTGGAGATTTACTGTTAGAATTATGCAGAATTATGCATTTCTGCTGCCTTATTTGCCTTTGTCCAAGCTGCTCACTCTCTGATCACTTGTGATTAGTTCCAACTCCTGTGAGCCTTTTTGTTGTTGGCTCCACCTTCAGCAGCTATTTTGTCATTCCACCCTCCATGTAAAATTTCCAAAGGTATCCTCAGACACAGGAAAGTTGGGAACCACTCTTCTATAGATTACTACTACCAACCATAGTTTTATTGCTGCTGTTTGGAAGAAAGAGTAACACCTAAGAAAGGTTGCTGAAGCCATATTCAAATCCCTAACTTCTCTGCAGTTGTAAATTTTAAGAAAAGATTGTTAAAAGAAAGACTTCAGTATGATCTACCACTATATCAAACTTTATCCTTCAAATGAAGTGCAAAATAAATGTGAAACTGCAATGAAAAGATTTTTTGTAGCAGGCAGCAATTTGTAACTAATAACATACTAAACACAAAATACCTGAATTTATATTCTGATTCCATATGGAACCCAAAATTCAAGGAAAATAAAATGAAGTAAAGGATATCTCTATATTTAAAGGGAAGAAGGCTTTCTTTGGCAAAAAAAATTGAAGCCATTGTAATAAAACCATCATTTTAAGTAAGTCTTACAAAGTTTGTCGGAATAAGTGTACTTCATTACAAAAGATAAAAGTTTCTTCTTTCTCACAGTGAATACAGGTGATTTCAGAAGCTGCTAGCTCATAATTATTCACTGTTGAAAAGCTTTAAAAAGGTCCATATTGAATACAGTGACCTCCAGTTTTCTCTGTGAATGAATGGAGGCACAAATTCTCATTTTGCTAGAATGTGAGTTGATAAGTGAGTCAAGCAAAACATGCATTTCTTCGTTACGCTGTGGCCCATTGGGTTCATTTAAATAACAATATCTGGCATAAAAGTAACAAAAGAATTATCTAGCAATTTCAATATGTAGGAATATATTATTAGAGTTAACAATAGAACATGGTGTAAATAAATGAATGCCTTTTCTTCATGATATTATTTCAGTTTTATTTAGCTTCATTGAATATTAGGCTTCGTATTCAACTGTTTGGTAGGGAGTATTAGCTTGCATAACTTCTGACCTTGAAATTGACATTTTTAAAGTCTTTCCATGGTTTCCTCAATGTAGTTATATTTGGAAATAGCCCGACTCAAGTAAATCAGGCAACATATGTTTATAAAAATTTGTAAAATCCCAATGTCAACATTAAAAAATCAAATCTAGAAACAAATTAAAGTGATGTTGTTACCATATTAAATAACCAGTTTGCCAGAGGAGGGCAGGGTATAAATTAAATTAATAATAATAATTCCATATAGAACATACATAGAAATCTGAGAAACAAGACAAAACCTCTTCCGTGGGACTAGCATGGAAAGCAACTTAGTATATTGGTTCTAACCATGAACTGGATAACAACACCTATAAATGTTCAAGAATTAAATAGTGGATGTAACTTACTGTCACTATAGATATTACATATTAGATAGATAACATAGGTAATCCATTAAAGCTTGATTTATATAACAGTATTATCTAGCTGCATGAGTATGAGGGATCAAGCTATACACCTCTTATAAGTTTATAATAAATGGGACTCAGATGTCATGGTAGGATTTCTGTGTTATGTTATTCATTTATTTTATTTACTAGCAGTAAAACCCATTGCAGGGGAGATGAGAGGGCTTCTCCTGGGCTGCATAGCAGCGGGTGCCAAGGTGCTACTGCTCTGCCAGCCTGGGCGCCCTGTTGGGGTGAAGGGAGGAGGCAGGAGAGCTACTTGCAGCCTGCGGAGCACTGCCGGCCGGGATGGGATGCTGGTGTTTGCTGTTAGGTCATGGGAAGGTGGAGGGGATGGAATGTCACCCACCAATGGGCAAGCAGGAGTCACTTCGTGAGCCCTGCTCACCAATTAGGGAAGGGTTTGTTGTTGTGACATTCCATCTCTTAACCCTTTATTGGTTAGGATAGTCCATCTTTCTAATTGGGACTGAAGGCAGATTACATAGAATAAATTTGTGGAAACATTCATTAAGAACCTTTAACGAGTATTACAATGTGATATGCTCAGAATAATTCAGTTCCAGTTTTAATTTTACATTAGTTTATACTTATTAAGAACTTTTAAAGAGTATTACAATGTAATGTGCACAGGATGATTCAGTTCCAGTTTTAATTTAACTTTAGACTTGTATCCCACCCCCTCCCTAGGTCACAGTTCAATGAACAATAAATAATCCATAAACAGTAAAAAAAAAATTCAAGATAGTAAAATATCCTGACATCGAAGTAAAACATCTTCCATCCTTCAACCTACATCTCAGACTGGTGTCAAAACCAGAAGGCATTGCTGATAAGATGGAAAATTTGTCTTGACCATCCTCAGTGGAGTTCCTGGTGGAACAACTCCATCTTACAGATCCTATGGAATCTAGAAAGATCCCTCAGGGCCCAGGTGTCATCTAGCAGAGAGATCCACCATGCAAGAGCCACTAATGAAAAATCTCTTGCCTTCGTTAAGGATAGTCAAGCTACCCTTAGGCTAGGTACCACCAGGGAACCACAGAAAGAAAAACAAAGCATTCTTGAGAGAAACTATAAGGAGAGACAATCCTGAAGATATGAAGGCCCCATACTGTTTAGGGCTTTAAAGGTAATAACCAGCACCTTGAACTAGACTCAAAACCCAATAAGCAGCCAGTGTAGCTGCTAAATATGACATGACCATGGTGTACTAATCAACAGCCTAGCAGCTGCATTCTGTATAACCTGAAGTATCCCAATAAACCTCAAAGGCGACCCTATGTGGAGCAAGTTGCAGTAGTCCTTCCTGGAGGTAATCTAGACATATATCACCATGGTGAGGTCTGACTGAGATAGAAAGGGGGACAGCTAATAAGTCTGGCAAAAATAGAAAAATGCCAACCTCTCCACTCATGTTTCTCCAGGGTGAGAGAGGTATCCCTAGGCTTCTCACAGAATCCACTACCAATATCTGAACCCCATCAAGAGCTGGGAGCCATAGTCCTCCCATTGATGCAGCCCTTTCCAACCATATCTGTTTTTGCTGGATTTAACTTTTGCCTGTTCTGTCTTTACCATCTAGCCACAACATCCAGGCACTGGGATGTTGCTGAGAGATCTTTTTTGGGCTGTTTATCCAGCACAAGGAAGAGCTGAGTGTCAAATGTAACATATATATTCATACGTAACATTGAATACAACACCCACCCCATGCATTTGAACTATTGATGAAATAACTTTTAACTTTGTACTTTAATTTTGTTAACAGAATATTCTTGCAAAGCAGTACAAAAGCACTGGAAAGTCTGAATACGTTCATTGTTTTAGGAACTAATTTGGAGTGAAAAAATATTCCACTACCTCCTCAGTCTCATTTAAAAAAAAATGTTTGTGGTTCACCAACGTATGCTCTACATAGGTCTAATTCCCAGGCAATCAACATGTTGTTCATTGTTTGCTAGCTGAGGTCAGTTAATTGAAAAAACCTTGAAAAACTGCTGTTGTAAGTCCTGAAAAAGTTATTTTCATATCAAATATAGTATTGTTGCTTTAGTCCCAATAATTTGTTATGGAATTTTGCTTATAATATTATTCAGAGTGATGTGCATGGAAAATCATAATTGCATAACTTTTTTTCCTTAAGTTTTCTCAAGGCTTTCTCTAATACAAGTTTACACAAATTATTTAATGCTTTACTTTTTTTAAGGCAGGGAAGTTATTACCTTACTTGAAATCTATTATTTTAGGGATCCGAAACATTTTTGTGCCCATTGGCACCATGGTACCCAGCAACACCTTTCCAAGTTTTTATAAATTGGGCAGGGCCAAGCAGGGCTTGTGTCCAGCAGAGCTTCTGATTGGCTGTGCAGCTTCTGCCTTAAATGTTGAAAAATTACCACAACAGTTATGCATAACCTGAGTTCTTGACACATCATGGTTGACTATGCCTCCTGAGACATTTTGTTGCTGTGCTCACCACCTTGTGTCATATTTCCAATGGTGTCCACAAGAATAGAAAGGTTGGGGGACCCAGTATTATTTATTTTGTTTCAAATAAAAGGTAAAGGTAGTCTCTTGTGCGAGGGCCTGGTCATTACTGACTCATGGGGTGACATCACATAATGACATTTACTGGGCAGACTGTGTTTACATGGTGGTTTGCCATTGCCTTCTCCAATCATCTACACTTTACCCCGAACAAGCTAGGTACTCATTTTACCAATCTTGGAAGGATGGAAGCTGAGTCAACCTTGAGGCAGCTACTTGAAACCAACTTTTGTCGAACAGAGCTTTCACTGTAGTTCTGCAGCTTACCTCTCTGTGCCATGTGGCTACCTAATGCTGTTAATATAGACATTAAAAATGCTCTGGATTATGAAACTGAAAATATAAATAGGATACTTTTTTCTGATGAAATTCCATTAATAAACATTAGTATTTTGTTGATAACGCACTTTTCAGACACTACAGCTCGTCTGTTGAACCCCAGTTTCTTTCTGGCAGCAAGCAGGGTGAAAAGTGGAAACCGCTTATGAAAAATGGCCATTACCTGGTGACTCCTCACAGCCAATCATGTGGTTGTCCTCATGGAATCTTCCAGAAGATGAGCAAGCAACTCCTTCCAACAGAAACTCTCAAATGAAATGCATGATCTAATTAAGCTTGCCTGGAAACTCATCCTTGAAATAAGCAGCTATTGTGGGGCAAGGGGGGGGGGGGTGCACTGTGCACCTTCTGAGGCAAATTGCTAGCTATGGTTGGAAAATTTCTCCAAGAGGGATACTCTCTTGACAATGACAAAGTTGGGGAACTGATTTGAGAATGAGAATTACTTGGGTGACAGAAAGAGGGCAGTGGAAGGAAATGATTAAAGACAGAGAGAAATAGCAGAAAAAGATGTTACCTGATTGTGCAGTGGGAGAACTTGCAGCAGCATAGAAACCATCTTGGGGTTAAACTGAAATGACCTCATTGCTGTGGTGTAGAAGCAGTGCAGGGAAAAATTACTAAAATGTTGGACTAAACACTTTTTAGCTTCCTTGGCTTGAAGAGCTGTCTCACACAATGAAAATGTTCATGCTTAATTTGGCAAACATTGTGCAAGGAGTCTTTTCCAAAAGAATGTAGAGAAACACATGAGAAATATTGAATTAAGAGTTGCAATGGCATGTGTTCATATGTTTTAGTATATTTTGCATACAAGTAGGTACATCAATTAAAAATGAAAATAAGTAGGATTTGTTTTGCAACTAGATCCAAGCAAACATAATCCATTTTAAAGAACCTTGGATATTCCTCCTTCTCATATAATGCCATTATTTTGTCTTGATACTGGAATTATTTTCAGAATGAAGAAAACTAAATGTAGCTTGCAAGGGTCACATCCTTTTGAATTCTAGTAGCAACTTTCTTCATATCAGATGTCAGAGTCAGACATCATTGGTTCAATCATGCATAAGAAATTAAAAATCAATAAAATATTATATTTTATTTTATTACGGTTAATTACCAACATTTTTTTATTAAAACTATATATTTTTTGAATTATAATATAGTTTTCAGCCTTTATCTTTGCAGGCAACTGATCCAAGACAGTTTTATGTAAATAACTTAATTAATTGGTACCCTTCAGTTGAAACAGCACCATCAAAGACAATAATCCTTTTTGAGTGACATAAGCTATTTAAAACAAAAATCCAAAAAAACCCTTGCTCAGGTACCTTGTCACACAATTAAAAGTTACTTGACAGAAGGAACTGTAGCAGTATACAATGTCTTCCACCTAATTAGAATAAAATCAATTCTGCAACTTTTCATTAACTACATTTATAACCACTGATATTTTTAAGGTTAATCATATACATTCAGAGTGCTTCCCAGTACCTAATGTTGATGACACTCATTAAATTTGGAATATTTAGAGAACAGTAAACTGATTTCCCAGAGATTAATGGTTCGTATAACCTTTACTTTAGCTTATAATGGGTGCTTTGAACTGATTCAAGCATACACATCCTTCCTAGGTAATTTTAACCAGAATATATGAACTGTCCATTGGACAGGTATTTTACAGTGATTTTCTGCGTGTCCAGGGCTAGGAAGAGGCCATGAGCATGCCCGAGAGATGAGCTTCATCCCAGACAGCCACAGTCCACCACCCTGAAGCCTGAGCCACCAGTGCGGAGCCCGGCAACCACCTCACGACCCCCTCCACTTACCAGGGGCGGGTGGTGACACAGGAGGATGGGGAAAGGCGGTGGGGCCCAAGCCTCTCAGCTGGAGAGAGCCGGCAGTGCCAGAGTGTAACAGGCAGAGCCATGCACCTCCAACCCCCAGGAAAGCCCGACGGCCCAGAGAACCCCCACGATGGTGTCCCAGACTATGTGGGAGCCAACAGAGCCCCACCCAGGAGTCCCAACCCTGGCACGTCAGCCAGGGCTGGCCTTAAATACCAAGGGGCGGGGCCAAGGAGAGCCTGGGGATGGCCCGCAGTTGCTGGGTCAGATGGGTAAGGAGGCGGGGAGGAAAAGGGATATAAGGGAGAGGAGAGCAGACACAGGGGGATGGTGAAGGTGGAAGGGAGGCAAGAGAGGAAAGCGAAGGAAGGAGGAGGAAGTGAGAAATGGAGAACGGAGGACAGGGACAAAGCGGAGGAGGAAGAAAGAGTGTTGGAGGAGGCAACTACGAAGGGTGGCTGCACAGGCTGAGGGGTTCTATGTAGAGGGAAGGGCCAGGTCAGGGTCAGCTGTCCACAGGAGAGGGGAACCAAGGCAGTGACAGGTGCTAGGGCTAGCTAGCACCTCTGCCATCTTATGGCTCCAGTGTTTGACAAGTTAGGTCAGCCCCAGGACACTGGGGCTAAGGACGGGACAAAGAACACCAGGGAAGGGATAGGTGGGATGGACCCGGGGCCTCCACTGGTCCTCGTGAGGCAGAGCACCAACACTGTGTTTTATGATGTCAACTTCCATGACTGTGCCATTCATGTTTCACTGGAATCTTCAGCAGAAGAATTGCTAGGGCAGAGAATAAGCATTTTTTTATTTATTTGGGTGAACCTGATACTGGCTTTACTATCCTCATCCTGTATACACAATTGCAATCCCAATGCACAGAAAGTATTTAACCCTTTTTTTAAAAAAAATCCTTATGTGGCATCCAATAGAGGAATATAAAGGAAATTGGCTCACAGTCACACTCATCCAGTTTTTTATTCCCAAAGAAAATGAAAAATAAGTTCTGTTATACACATAGAAGTTTCAGTTTGCATTTTTCTCAATGTAGACTGCACAGCACTCTATTGAAATTCTATTGAAGTGCTATGAAGTATTTCAGATCATTCCAGATCTGTAACCAAAGTCAACATAATCAAAGCCCAGGAAAAAGACTCTTCCAAAAGGATCTGATAAAATGAAATATTATTTGTACAAAACTGTGACTGCTAAATGGTTCTTATTAAATCTGTGACAGAACAGGATTTTTTGTGTTTGTTTGGTCAGAAAATTTGTTTTGCCACCTCCCAAGACCTCCTCCAGGAGACTCACAACAATAGAACAAAATGAATCCCATAATAAAAACAGTGAAAACAAATCAAAATAATACAATTATTGTAAAATGATCTAAAAACAATATAAAAATGTACCAGATTGTCATCTGATTGTTATTATTCACTTCCAACACAGTAAGTTTTCAATAAATTTACTACACTAGACCATATGTAGAAACCAAATATAATGACTCATAAACTCACACAATACATTCATTTGTGCTTAGGAAGATATTTCTGTGGGTGAAAAGTGACATAGAATCAAAGAATCCTGAGGTGCTTTAGGCCGCTTCCTCGCACAGCCTCCACCATTCTGGCCCCACACCTTCCACCAAGAGTTCTGGCGGCGTAAGCAGAAGGACGCCTGCTCTCGCGATGCAAGCATTTAACGGGCCAGATAGCTGAAAGAGGTCGACAGGAGGCGGCAGGTATGCTCCGCGACGGAGTCTTCTTTCTGCGCCCCACTCACGTATTATGTCTTGCTGCGTGCATTCGCCTGCTGGGCGCCGAAGCCCTCATCCACGCGCCCTCCGGACCCCTGGAGGTCAGAGGGACGAGTGTGGGCGGGGCTATGGCGATAACACCCAGCAGACGCATTTAATCGACGATGACATCGGAGTGGGGCGTAGAAGGGAGACAGCATCTTCCTTGTTGTTTAGGGCGGCCTGAGGCCGCCCTGGGGGGAGGGAAGCGGAGTCAGGTCGCCGCTGCTGCGTTGCAGCAGCGGCGCTGAGAAAGCAATGCCTGGGCGGCGTTTTTAGCGCCCCCAGGCCGTCGTTAATGGGCCGTGCGGAAACGGCCTTAGATTTGGAAGGGAGCCGTGTAGGTAATCTAGTCCAACTCCCTTTTCAACATAGAATCAGCCTAAATCATCCAGGGTTTGTCCAGCAACTTCTTGAAGAATATCAGTGGAGGGGGGGGGTCACCACCTCTTTAGGTAGCCAGTTCCATTTTTGAACAACTCTTACTGGAAAAAAACTGTTAAATCCTCATAGCCAGCCAGTATTTTTCCACCTGTAATTTAAATCCATTATTGTGAGTCCTGACCTCTGCTTCCAACAGCTCCCTACCCTCCTTTAAATGACAGCCTTTTAAATATTCCCACAACCATCTCTTTTCCAGACATAACATTCCCAAGTCCCTTATCTATTCCTTGAAGAACTTGGTCTCCTGGCCTCTGATCATCCTTTCCTCTGCACTCACTCCATTCTGTCCACATCCTTTTTGAAGCAAAGCCTGCAAAACTGCACACAGTACATCCGGTGTGGCCTGACCAATTATATATATAAAAATCTAACAGTGTGTTTGTGCCTGATGGTCTCCCTCAGAAGCTGCTGGACGGATCGCCCCCAAATTTTCACAGGACATCCCTCCCTGTTGCGGGCAGATAATCGAACCTTCAAATTACCGAAAGTCCATACCTGAGCCAGGTAAAACATCTTTTTCCTGGTGCACCAGGCCATGAAGCTGCCTCTGTTTAACTGTCACCCTTAAAATGTTCATGCAGCATGTCTGTGGCCTGAGGGCTTGGTATGAGGGCTTAGAATGTTCGTGTAGATGGGCAGAGATGAGCAGTGAAAACAGTAAATAGGTAACACTGTTAGGTAATACGAGTGGAAGTGAAACACATACACACTTTGCCGTGTGAGACGTCAGGTGGGGTTCCCCCCCCACGCAGGTAACTTTCCCCCCCCCCACGCAGGTAGCTCTGAGACATTGCTGAACTCGAAATTTGGATATCATCAAGATGACATTTGGACCTCAGCTCCTGTTTGTTTTGATGTACTTAGAAAAAGCAATGATAATTGTGATGCTGTCTTTTCTTGTATTCACACATTAAAGATGGCTTTCAATCAACACACTAACCAACTTGAACTAAACTTAACATCTATTTATAAGTGAGTGCCAGCAACAGAAATCTATGCACTTATTAACGTGGTTTGAATGTTAGTGTTTTTCAAGAGAACAAAATTGCGCCATGAATCACTACAACCAATAAATTTGCTTACCTGTTCAACTTTCACTCTCTGTGCCTCACCCACTGCTACCACACAATACACATCCAGCTCATCCTCACACACCTCACTCTGCCCTCCCTCACACCCAACCACCACTTACCCAATTCTTCACCCATATTCGCCACAGATCTCTTTTACTAAAAGCGAGCTGGAGTTTGCCTTTTTCTTCTAAGAAAATCCACGGGGTGGGAGCGAACCAACACTACTGGCTCTGCTTCTTTTGCACATGGCCCTTTAAGAACCCAGGGAGCTGGCCTTGATCTGAGCGCCTCACCACCCTGCCTCTGCTGCCTGACTGGGATAGCCTCCTTGCCCCAGTTCTTGCTCTTACTCTGCCAGGACTGTGCGTGTCAACCAGCCTCATGGACAGTTCCGTTGTGGAATGGGAAGGGTTACCTTATACTAAAAAAACAAGACAGCACCATATAACGATGTGCATTGAAAAGGGAAAGAGGGATTTCATTTGACCACCCCAAAAGGCTATGCTGGGTATCATTGGACCTGCATGGACATCTGTGTGGGTTGTGGACTGTGATGAGAAGGACAATTGCAACAGCAACGCATGGCTGGGCCTGCTAGTGTGGTATATAGTGGAACTATGGCCGTTTCTGCATGGCCCCGATTGGGGTTGTATCAGCATACACGACACCGACCCAACCCCCCTGGGACCGTTCGCACGAACGGTCCAGCTCATCCTCACACAGAAACAACCGGGAAGACGGCGCCGTAGAGCGCCATCGCCCAGTCAATATCCAGTACCGTTGCTGGCACCGATCGGCACGATGCGCTAAGGGAGGCCTGGGGAGCACGCTTCGCTGCCCTGGCGTTGGACCGCCTCCGGCCCGCCACAGGGCAAGGGGCGTGTCCCCAGGCCTCGGCGGTACATCAGCTTTTCGTTTACAGCCGCTTAGCAACAGTAGGTCGCACAGTCAAAGGGGAGGGAGGGGCTCCTTCGACCTGCTGCGCATTCGCAGACGGCAGCACGATGCCAGCCTGTTTCCATAAAACCTCGCTAAAGCTGCAGGTCGGAAAACGGCGGCTTCGCGCCACTCGGGAGGCGCGAGGGTGGCGCCGCTGCATAGCAGCTGCGCCCCTGTGCGAACAGCTCCCTGGGGACGGCGTTTTTGCCGTCCCCAGGGCGCTGTTAATGGCCTATGCGGAAAGGGCCTATGACATCTTTTAATTCGGATGTTATGCCTCTGTCGATAGGCCCCAAGACCATACTAACCTTTTTTGTGCTGCTCCATCACACTAGCTGTTGATATTTAGCTTACAGTCCACCTGTCCACCTGATTCACACACTGAAGTGTATCCTCCATACAGTATGCATGCTTCAAATTTTTGTTAACCAGATGTAGAATTCTGCATTTATTTTTGGTGAATTGCATCTTGTTCACATCTGCCCACATGTCTAGTATATTCAGATGTCATTGAATTCTGTTTCTGTCCTCTGGTGTGTTTGTTACTCCTCCCAGTTTGGTGTCATCTGTAAATGTAATGAATAGTCCCACTCATTCAGACCATGTATAAAAATATTGAAAAGAACTGAGCCCTGTGGCACCCCACTAGACATTTCCCTCCAATCAGATGAAATGCCATTGACAACTAGTTTTGGGGTGTAGGTTTCCAACCGTTCCCTATCCACCTAACTATCCCAGAGTGTCGCCTGCAGTGTTCCACTAACGTGTCAGAATATCTTGGGGAATCCTGTTAAAAGCTTTACTGAAATCCAGGTAAATCCTGAAATCCAGGAGCAGCAGTGGCGTAGGAGGTTAAGAGGCGAGCTCGTGTATCTAATCTGGAGGAACCGAGTTTGATTCTCCACTCTGCCACCTGAGCTGTGGAGGCTTATCTGGGGAATTCAGATTAGCCTGTACACTCCCACACACGCCAGCTGGGTGACCTTGGGCTAGTCACAGCTTCTCAGAGCTCTCTCAGCTCCACCTACCTCACAGGGTGTTTGTTGTGAGGGGGGAAGGACAAGGAGGTTGTAAGCCCCTTTGAGTCTCCTACAGGAGAGAAAGGGATATAAATCCAAACTCTTCTTCTTCTAAACAACATAAATGGCATTACTGCAATCTCATCATTTGAACACGGTTGTTCATTATTGTGTCTTCAGTGCAGTTTCACATGGGACTATGTAGATGCAAACTGAACATGGAGAACTGAGTAGAAAGCTTCCAGAAACATCAGAGTTTACAGCGCTCCCCCTAACTTCCATTTTGAGCTGTGGCAGCACGGTTTTCCACTTAAACCACATGACAGAAGTGGAGAGAACGCTCTTCCTTAAGTTCTTTCTTCACCACTGTGTAGAGAACCCGGTTTGCCAGAGTACTTATTTTCTTCTAGGGGGTTTTCTTCATCCATATGGTCTGGCAGGACATGTTGGGGACAAATCCATGTAGACTTCCCTGGATCACCAAGTTGTCCTTCAGAAGCTTGCAAATTGAACCCTTTAAAATCTGTATCTTTCTTGGGAGAGAGATCAGACTGACTGGCCTATAGTTTCCTGGGAAATGCTAAATTATCCCTCCTCCCTTTTTTGAATTTTTTTTTAAATTTGGATAACATCTGCCATGCTCCAGTCTGGTGGCCCAGCTCCTGTCCTCCAGGAGGTCCTGAAGATAATGGAAAAGGCTCTGCAAGCTCCCTTTCCAGTTCTTTATACACTCTAGGGTGCATACTATCTGCCGCAGGGGATTGAACTCATCCATTGCTGCCAGGTGTTCTCTGCCCATGTCCGCCAGCAGTCTGAATGCCAAACCTCACCTATTACTATCTCTGAATAAGCCTGTTCTTCAGGGGGAAAACTGCGGCAAAATAGACATTGAGTCTTTCTGCTTTCTAAGCTCTGTCAGTATTTCTCCATTTCCACCCAAGAGTGGGCCTATTACGTCTTTTACCTTACACTTAGCTTCCTTCCATTTTTTGAACATTTCCTTTTTCTTCCTTAGTGCATCATGGAATTCTCCACTCATCCATATTAGCTTCTTGGATCCCCTACCATGTTTCTGTCTTGTTGGTATAGTGGCTACTCTTGCAAGTGCTCTTCTTTTGGGAGAACTCATCCTTCATGTGCTCCTTTCCCTTCCAGCATTCCCTTCCAGATTGACTCTCATCATACCTCAGAATTGATTAACAACTGCCCTACTAAAATCTAACATATAAATTTGTCTATATCTAAATCTGGCTATGTGGTCTTCCAAATCAAAATAAATTCTAGGAAGACATGGTCACTTCCTTCTAAGGTATCTGCTACCTTCACCCAATCTACCAGTTATTACCTGTTTATTAATATCGAGTATGGCCAAAGCCTTCGTAGCTTCCTCCACCATTTGAAACACAAAGTTGTCAGCCAGGCGGATCAGGAAGTTGCATGGCTGTGGACACTTAGTAGAATTTGTCTCCCAGCACACTTCAGGAAGTTGAAGTTACTCATACCTAAAACATCATGTTGCTAGGATACACTGTCAAGCTGCTCAGGGAGGGCAGCATTCACCTTCTCACTCTGTCAGGCAGTCTGTAGCAGACTCCAAGTACAATACTCTGTCTTTCCTTCCCTTATCCTCACCTAGATAATGTTTATTGGACTGTCCCCCACCTTCTCCAGTACTTCCTAACAAACCCTCTCTACACATACAGCACCATACTTCCTCCTCGTTAACCCATTCGGTTTTTCTTGGACAATTTATGCCCATCCACTGTTATATTCCAATCATGTGAATCCTACCACCAAGTCTCTGTAATGTCTACTAAATCATATATCTCTGTCTCGATTAGAAGCTTGAGCTCTTCTTTCTTGTTACTTAGATTTTAAATATCGGTACATAGGCACTTGAAGCCCTGTACTTTTGACTCCATTTTACCTGGTCCTTTCAGGTGGGCTTCTGTTGTTTGCTTTGCTTCATTAAAACTTCTTTGTTGGTAATCTTCTTCCCCTTACAGTGTCAGTTTAAAACCCTCCTGATGAATATCCCCAGGTTTCTGCCAAATATATTAATGCCTGACCTTCACAGGTAAAGTCCATTGCATGCTAGTTGGTCATCTTCCAGGCAGTAGGTCATCTTCCTTGCCTGTGTTTCCAGAATCCATAAACAATCAGGGATCTTACCAAGAATTGCCTGGTCAAGTTGGCTCAAAAGATTATCAGCATAGCCACAGGAAATGATTCCATTGGTGCCTTTGTTTGATCACTTCATTTATTAAACACCTTTCACACAAATTGATATTTGTATCATTCATCAACATTTGTCTCTTCATCATGGTAGTAATTGCTTATATGGGGGGGGGGGAATTATAAGAAGTAGCAATGTTTTATTATGTTCTTCTTCTGTTTCATTCCAAGTGGCCTAAGGTAGTTTACCAGTTCCAATTAGTACAAACTTTGCTTATTTTCTAATATAATATATGTCATTACACATTGCTGGAGTTTTATATCCTGTTGCCAAAAAATAATAATAATCTTCCTTTGTCAAATTGCTCAGAAGGCATTTGGAGATTATGTGGCCAAGTTGATTGAGTTTGGGCCAAATCCTGTATACTTCTATCACTGAAGATCACAACACAGATGCTACACTGTTGAAACATGGACTTTGTTGTGATTCTGAAAATTTGTTTCTCATTTTGATGCAGCCAATTTGGGTACAATTTTAATCAAGTGAAAAGTACACAATAGAAATAAAACTGTTTTATTAAATACAAAGTAATTGAGAATCTGCATCGAATTAGAATTTGGCAAAATGTAAGTGTGTAAGAAACTGGAAAAAAAGTTTGCTGATTTACTGTTAAAATGTGTCCACTAACTAACTAATCGTAGGGTATTTTTGTGACTGTTTTAGTGTAATAACACTACAAATCCTCTGGTTTTGCAGGGAGCTAAGAATAAAGAGCGACCCAGACTTACCTGGGTCACTATTGCCACATGGGGCAGGGCCAAGCAGAGGCCCCTTCCAGCGTTTGCCAGGTTTGGGGCATGTCTAAGGTGACCAGAATTTTTTTAAAAAAAAAAGCGGGGTGCGCGCGCGCAGCATCAAGCCGCTCGAACTGGAGACAGAGGCCCAGAAGGCTGGGCTACGCCAGTGCCTTCTGGGGTAGCTTCTATCTCTCAACGCCCGGCATAAGCTGCTGGCCTTTTGCCTGACAGCTCTTCGGGCTGGAGACGGGAAGCGCCCCAGAAGGCACCTGAGGCTGCCGCGAGTGCCTTCTGGACCAGGCTACGCTTCTCGCCGAGAACACCAACATAAGAGCAGTCGCGGCGCTTAGCTGCCAGACGCAGAAAACGCTAAACATGTTTGGGCCTTTGCCTGGCGCTTTACGGCTTTCAGGAGACAGGGAACCTGTTAGCCCCGGAAGGAGCGCACGGCTGCCGCAGTGCCTTTCTCAGAAATTTCCTGTCATCTGCCAGTAATAGCGGAATTTAAAGAGCAGTCGCCCTGCGGCCGAGGAGCACGCTGTTTTGCGGAAGTCTCGGTAGAGATTAGCTCTGGTGAAGGGCATCGACGCGCAGAACCGCTTGATAGCCTTTCTGGGCGCAGCTTCGGGAACACAGGGCGGAAAGGCAGAAGGCGTGTTGAAGCCAGCAGCTGCAGGAGCATATTCCTAACCGACATTATTAGTTAAGGGACCCAGCGCGGGGACACGTCACGCAAAAGCATGAGTGTCCCGCGAAAAGCGTGACGGATGGTCACCCTAGGCATGTCGGAAGCTTCAGAACCGCCCTGAGCATGCACGCCAGCTAGGTCTCAGCCTTGTCAAAAGTCTCGCGTGGCCTTAGCGGAAGTCATCGAAGCCCGGGCGAGACGAAGCCTATCAAGGTCTAGTTCCTCTTTGCCGCTCATCCTCTGGACCAAACAAATCCTCTGGTTTTGCAGGGAGCTAAGAGATCTCCAATGACGCAACGGGGCGCCATCAGCTGGCGCTTTCTATCAAAGGTCTAGTTCCTCTTTGCCGCTCATCCTCTGGACCAAACAAATCCTCTGGTTTTGCAGGGAGCTAAGAATAAAGTTAATAGAGAATTGAAGCATAACACTCAGCTAGGGAAATGCTTGCCGAAGAGATCCAAAATAAGGAGTATGTGTGAGAAAAGGATGTACTATATGTGTTCAGAGCATTTCCAGTTCTAACGAAATTCTACTGTGGTTGTATAATGGTTAAGAGAAAGTGGACTCTAATCTGGAACTGGGTTTGATTTCCCTTTCCTCCACATGAGCATTGGACTTTAATCTGGTGAACTGAATTTGTTTCCTCACTTTTACACATGAAGCCTGCTGGGTGATGTGGGTTAGTCACACAGTTCTCTCTGAACTCTCTCAGCCCGACTTATCTCACAGGGTTTCTGTTGTGGGGGAGAAGGCGTTTGTAAACCACTTTGAGAAGGGAAGGGAAGGGAGAAGGGAAGAGAAGGCGTTTGTAAACCACTTTGAGCCTGCTTATAGGAGAGAAAGGTGGGGTATACACTCATTCTTCTTTCAACGTATTAAATTTAAGTTCCTTTTTGCAGTTTTGTGCTGATCTTTATTCCCACACATATTTGTGAAATAGATAAGAAATAGTAAAATAAGGAACAGGTAGATGCCTAAAACTAACTAGCAGCTGATGTTTTCAGACATTTGTATTACAATGATAGGATATCTTACAACTGTCCCATTTCAACCAGGATAACCTGATTGTTCTTCTCCTAGAGATAATCCCATTATCAAAACAGCTCAATGTTTAATCAACATTGTTTATTATTAGTTTTGTGCCATATTACTTTTGTGCCATATTACAGTTAAAGCTGAAATTATCCCACAGAGTTATTTGTGCAATTGTGTATTTTGATGCTGCATAACTTAAGGTATGCAGAAAAACTAATATTCATTCTAGAAAAGAGGAAATTGAGGGGGGACATGAAAATCAGTCTGAGACTTTCCGTTCGATGTTTCAACACTAATGCTCCCATTCTCCTTACTTGTCCACCAGCCTGCAAAGGGCTGGCTGGAGGAAATTTATTTTAAAGAATGGCACTGCACCTGCAGCACTACGTCACTTCCAGCAAATACTTGGAAATGATGTCATGTCACTGGTCTGTATTTGGTCAAAACTCTATAGATTTACCCAGAAGTGACATAATTTCATCTGGTATTCACTGGAAGTAATGTCACATTGCTGGCATAGTTCAGTTGCCCCTTACCCCTGTATCCCTCCCAACTGGTTGCCAGCTATGTGAAGCAGTGGAAGTTACTAATGGTTACCTGAAGATATCCTCTGGCGTGATGTGAAGTAGTATGAACATTCTACTGTGATGTGTGCCTACAGTATAATTCTGTGCGTGTACTAGCAGCCTAGATGCTCAATAATGATAGAAGGATCCTTTTTAGAAGGCTGTATTATTAAGGAAAGAGAAACAACAACTCTAAGAGTTTTGGCCTTAGCTGAAGCCCTTGCAAAATCAATACAACATAACATCTATAGTAAGTCTGTCATTCATACAGCTGAGTTTTCTTGAGTGTAAGGATTGGAAGATCAGATCCATAAATACTGAACTAATGCACCATGGTGTTTTCTATAAAAAGTTAATCACAAGGATTTGGGAGTTAAAGTACTGAAGAAGTGGAGAGTATGAGTCATTTGGTTCAGTCTGAAATAGATCTTCTTGCATAAATAACATTATAAACATTTAAGGGCTTGATCCTGCCTTGGGGTGTGCTGGTACATATTGTTACATATCTCATAAAATCCACTACTGTTATAAGCCATGTGACACTGCCCACCCTCCTAGCTAAGAACTGGGCTCTGTTTTTCTTTTATAGTCTGGAGTTGTTTTTTACCAAAAAAAACTATAAATACTGTACCACTAGGCTCTTTTCAGAATATCGACCACATGCAGCAAGATTTTCCTACATTACTTTCCTATTTATAATTAAAATAAGAAGTTGGAGTGTCGTATCTTTCAATAAAGACTTCTTTAGAGGGCTACTAAATGAATGAAGACAGATAGAATGTGCCATTGTTGCTATTGCAGGTTCTGCGTTTATTTGTACATTATGTGTACTGTATGCTACATAATAATGAAAAGCTATATGCTCTGGTTTGTTGGTTCACTGCACAGTCTGTGTGATTACAGATTGTTTGAATGACAGTGGCCTATTGAAAATCCATCCAGATGTGCATGTCACTAACTGTGGGAATACCCACAAAGAAGGATTATCTCTTTTGTTGCCATTTCCAAGCCCTTTTTATGAAGTGAGAAACTATTGCTGAGGAAAGAGGGTGGGCTGGAATTGAAGAGTTGCCACAATGCTCCGAGCAAACAAATGTTATAATCTTGTAAGATTTCACTTCTAAGGCCTAAATCAATGTGTGTGTTAAGTGTCGTCAAGTCACTTACTGCTTATGGTGATGCTATGAATTCATGACCTCTAAGTGTCCTATCATTAACTGCCTTGCTCAGGTCTTCCAAACTGGAGGCTGAGTCAATCCACTTTATGATGAATCTTCTTTTTCTGCTTCCTTCAACTTTTCTTAGCGTTATTGTCTTTTCCAGTGACTCTTGTTTTTTTCATAATGTGACCAAAGTAGTATTGCCTCAGTTTAGTCATTTTATCTTGTAGTGGAAGTTCCGGCTTGATTTGATCTAAAACACACATTTGTCTTTTGGGTGGTCTATAGTGTCCATAAAACTTTCTTTTAACACCCCATTTCAAATGAATTAATTTTCTTCGTGTCAGCTTTCCTCATTGTTCAAAAGGGTAAATAGGTGCAGTATAAAAAAGAGCAAAACAAACCAGCAGCTGCGTAGCTGTTCTGATTCATGAATATTGTAGCCTCTAGCTGGATTTCCATAAGTACCTGCAAAACTTTAAGCAGAACTTAGTATCAGAAGGACTAGCACCAGTATACAATTGCTTGCTAAGTTGGTGTAAAGATGCTTTAACTTAGCATGGTGTAACGTGACAAGGTACCATTTGATGAGTCTGATATTTTAACTAAAATAGCTTCAGAAAATGCCAAGTAAAACATTTTTTGTTTAAAAAAGCAGAAAAGCTGGGAGAGAATAACATAAAAAATAGTAAAGAGCTAAGGTTTCTTTAGGAAAGTATCACACAGGAAGGCTCTCTAACTTCCGAAATGGTTTGGACTCCAAACAAACCTCCTCTCTTTCTGAACCATCGTATTTAAACAACGGAGGGTCATCAATGTAAGATTTTTGGTGTAGATTAGGATGATTTTTGTTTAAGCTCACGGTGTGGTCTTTTGAGATTGTTCCTGGACACAGCATCAGAGACCTTGAAATAATTTCTATTTGGTAATTTCAGTACATGCAAATGAAACTCTTGTATTAATTGTGGCACATATATTGTTAGGGATGGCTTTTGACTGACTTGTTAAAGCCTAGATTGTCCTTGAAAAATCTGATATTGAGTCAGTAGCTAATATTTAATCTTACTACAGTTTTGGGATGGCATGCTTGTAAGACAAGAGTCCCCAATTTTGATAAGCATTGTTGAAATTTTGAGAAAGAGTGGTGAGTGCTGATACAAAATTTCATGAGACCAATAACAAAATGGCTGCCATAGAGCCAGCTATTTCTGAATGGGCACTCCCTGCAAACAGGAGTGTAATGCCCATTGGGCAAAGTGGGCAGCTGCCATTTCAGACTGCCCATGGAATGAATACTCCTTCATTCCCTGTGCATAGAAAACTAGCATGCCAGATAACATACGGATTTATACATAGGCATTTATCAGATTTGAATGTTCTGTCCAGTCCTTAGAACTAACGTCTGGTATTCAGTAAAAATAATTTCTGTGGGCATAAAATTACATTGTGTTTCGAGAAGTGACAGTATTTTCAAGATCAGCTTTTGATTTGGTTTTTACCTTAGTGTAGACTTTTTGAAAGGAAACATTGAATGGTGAACTTTTGGGGCTATAGAGTAAACTGAAATAGTTCTCTCCATATCATTCAGCACATTATTATAAAATTTAAGTACCATTTGTAAGGAAGTATGTAGGTTTTTTATTAAGTTGTTAATGTAAAGATCTGGAAGAGCCCTCCAGGGATGGGGCAGTATACTAAACTTAATGATGATGATGATGATGATGATGATGATGATGATGATGATGATGAAGAAGAAGAAGAAGAAGAAGAAGAAGAAGAAGAAGAAGAAGAAGAAGAAGATGATGATGATGATGATGATGATAAAGATGATGGAACATTAATAAAGATAATGGAACTATGAGCACAGTAAAAGCAGCCTGAACTTCTGTTTTGTGAAGTCTAATTCTGTTCAGGTGGTTGGTGCTGCTATGTAACTTAGTAAAAAATAAATACATAGCATGGTAATGGCAGTACCGTGAGTGTTTGCTAAGCTATGGAGAAAGAACTCCATTGTTTATGAAGACCAGAGCATCAGATTGTTCTTTTTTACAGGCTATTAAAGGAAAATATATATACTTTCATTGCCATATATATGGCAATGAAAGATGAATATCTGTACCTGGGAGAAAAAGAAGCGTGATTCTTTGACATCTGGAACATGTGTATTTAATGCAAGGCTTCTTGCTTGTCCCTGTTTTCATGTTATGTGGGACAGTACCAAAATACAGCTATAGTTACTTCTCTGAATAAGGGCCTCAGGGGAAAAAAACTTTTGGTGAATATACAAAGCATTTCTTTGTTTCCCAAAATGGTACTTCTAGACAGTATATCTGATTTCCTTAACTCCACACCTGCTCTGTGCCAACCAAAGCAACTATATGTAAACCTGTTCAGTTCTTCACTTTTTAAAAAATTAAGATAGTCAACGCAAGCAGCATTTTTCCAACTACAGTGTCTCAGCATATCACATTAAATAGTCTCATTGGCTACAATGGAGCAAAGTCACTGCAAAACAAAGAATCTTGGGCAAATTTCTTGGGGTTCCTGGAAGGGATGTATTTTTAAAGCTAGTGACACCAAAATAGTCTCCATCCACTGTTGGGTAAGGGAAGAAAGGGAAAGCCTAAATATATCTTATCTTGTTCCCTTTGTTTGTCCCGACACCAGAATGTAGACTAATCAGGTATGTTTTCTGATCATCTGAATATTCCACTCAAATATGAGCACCAGTGGCAAAATGCTGTTCTATTCCTAGGACACTGTCTGTCCTTGAATCATCAATTCTAACATGTAAGAGTGTGGGTTTAACATGCCAAGTCTTCTGGTATAGGCCCCTTCTGCTCATGCAGAATAATGCTCTTTCGCACAGTAAAATCCAGCTGCAAAGTGCATTGAAAGTGGATTGAAAGTACATTATGCTGCATGTGCAGAAGGGGCCTAAGTTCTATAGTTGATACTGAATTTATGAATGCAGTATTTAATTGTAAAGACCAATTTGGTATATTTTCCTGTTCATGCGTATGAAAGATATGATACATTCTGTTATGCGGACAACTTCATTCCTACTTACACTAACATTCAGTAGCATGCTCAAAGATTTTCACAAAATTAACACCCCCTCTCCCATCATATCTAATGCAGTGCTCTTGCTTGGCATGCAGGGGGTTCAAGTTTTCCCTTTGAGCCCAATGGCAATGTAGAATTGCCTTCTCTGTTGAACTGAATGGGGATCTCTTGCAAATGGAGAAGGTGTATATGAGCAACAGAGCTATTGTGCTTCCAAGGAATTGCTGGACTGGCTGCCAATGCAAAAGTAATGGGATATAAGGAGCTTAAGTGGGGAAGAGGTGGGAGAAAAGTTCTGCTGCATAAACAGGACTCAGTTCATGATTTTCTGAATTCTACTTTCTGTAGACATCTCTTGCTATCTCACCACACTGGTTGATTACAAGGAAGAAAACAACATGTATAGTATACACATTCACATTCACAGTCAGTGTTGTTGAGCCGATAGGGAACAGCGACCACAATGCTGTCAGATTCAGTATCTCTGCATGCGAACAAGTGACAACTACTAATGTAGTTACATTCGCCTTCAGAAAGGGAAATTTCTCAAAGATGAGGGGGATAGTGCGCAGGAAGCTGAAAGGGAAAATCAAGAGAGTCAAAAATGTCCAAGATGCTTGGAGGTTATTTAAAAACACAGTCTTAAAAGAAGCTCAACTGGAATGTGTTCACAGGTTAGGAAAGGCAGCCCAGTCCAAAAGAAAAGCCACCATGGTTAACAAGGGGCGTTGAGAGTATTAGGGAAAAAAAGGTGTCTTTTAGAAAATGGAAGTCCAACTTAACTGATACCATAAAGAATACAGAGAACACAAATGGTGGCAAAGAGAAACAAGTTAGCTGTAAGGGAGGCAAAAAAAGTTATATGAGAGGAGCATGGCTGTGAACATCAAAACCAGCAACAAACAGTTCTTCAAGTACATCAAAAGCAGGAAGCCAGCAAAGGAGGCGGTAGGCCGTTAGATGACAAAGGGAACAAAGGGTGTGCTAAAAGATGACAGGAGATTGCAGAAAAGCTGAATGAATTCTTTGCATCTGTCTTCACCCAAGAGGAGGTGAGGAAAATTCCTGCACCTGAACCAAGCTTCTTAGGAGGCGAATCCGAGGAACTAACGAAGATAGTGGTAGACAAGGAAGAAGTTCTGGCAGCCATTGATAAACTAAATGCTACCAAATCCCCTGGCCCAGATTGCATTCACCCAAGAGTTCTTAAGGAGCTCAAGCATGAAATTGCTGATGTTCTCACTTTAATATGCAACTTATCCTTGAAATCAGGCTCCATCCCTGAAGACTGGAAGATGGCCAATGTCACACCAATCTTTAAGAAAGGATCTAGGGGGGACCCGGGAAATTACAGGCCAGTCAGTTTGACATCTGTTCCTGGTAAATTAGTAGAATCTATCATTAAAGATAAAATTATAAAACATGTACAAAAACAAAACCTGCTGAGAAAGAGTCAGCATGGCTTTTGCAGAGGCAAATCCTGTCTTACAAACTTACTAGAGTTCTTTGAGGATGTAAATAGGCATGTGGATAAGGGGGAACCAGTGGACATTGTCTACTTGGATTTCCAAAAGGCTTTTGACAAAGTTCCTCACCAGAGACTGTTGAGAAAACTCAGCAATGAAGGAATAAGAGGGGAAGTCCTCCTATGGATGAAAAACTGGTTGAGAAACAGGAAGCAAAGAGTGGGTGTAAAGGGGAAATTCTCACAATGGAGAGATGTGGGGAGTGGTGTCCCCCAAGGATCCGTATTGGGACCAGTGCTCTTTAACCTATTCATAAATGACCTGGAAGTAGGGGTGGGTAGCGTGGTGGCCAAGTTTGCAGATGATACCAAATTATGTAGTGTGGTGAGAACCACAAAGGATTGCGAAGAGCTCCAAGCGGACCTTGATAAATTAGGTGAGTGGGCTAAGAAATGGCAAATGCAGTTCAATGTAGCAAAATGCAAAGTGATGCACATAGGGGCAAAAAATCCAAACTTCACATACACGCTACAGGGGTCAGTGCTATCAGTCACAGACCAGGAAAGGGATTTGAAGTCTAGAATTGATAGTTCCATGGGAATGTCAACTCAATGTATGGCAGCTGTGAAAAAGGCAAACTCTATGCTGGGGATAATCAGGAAAGGAATTGATAATAAAACTGCAAAGATTGTCATGCCCTTATATAAAGCCGTGATGCGACCACACTTGGAGTACTGTGTTCAGTTCTGGTCACCACATCTCAAAAAGGATATTGAAGAGATAGAAAAAGTGCAGAGAAGGGCAACGAGGATGATTGAGGGACTGGAGCACCTTCCCTATGGGGAGAGGCTGCAGCGTTTGGGACTCTTTAGTTTGGAGAGGAGACGTCTGAGGGGGGATATGATTGAAGTCTATAAAATTATGCATGGGGTAGAAAATGTTGACCGAGAGAAATTTTTCTCTCTTTCTCACAATACTAGAACCAGGGGGCATTCATTGAAAATGCTGGGGGGAAGAATTAGAACTAATAAAAGGAAACACTTCTTCACGCAACGTGTGATTGGTGTTTGGAATATGCTGCCACAGGAGGTGGTGATGGCCACTAACCTGGATAGCTTTAAAAGGGGCTTGGACAGATTTATGGAGGAGAAGTCAATTTATGGCTACCAATCTTGATCCTCTTTGATCTGAGATTGCAAATGCCTTAACAGTCCAGGTGCTCGGGAGCAACAGCCGCAGAAGGCCATTGCTTTCACATCCTACATGTGAACTCCCAAAGGCACCTGGTGGGCCACTGCGAGTAGCAGAGAGCTGGACTAGATGGACTCTGGTCTGATCCAGCTGGCTTGTTCTTATGTTCTTATGTTCTTATGTTCTAAAAGCCACACACTTTATAAAGCCACATGTATAGTATACACATTCACAAAAGCCACAATTCTCCCATTTTGTAGAGTTTCCCCAACATAAATCTGTACTGTTCCTGCGACTATCACTTGCCCAATGTAAGACACAGTGTTGGGAAATTCCTGTCTTGCACTTACAAGATGTTTTCCAAAAGTCAAGAGGAAATCACAAAAGAGGAAGAGGTATTTAAAGGGAATTTGAGAGAGATGGTATGGGCTGGCAAAAGGGATTATAGCTGGCTCTATAAAAAAGAAGCATTCAAGTTTCAGAACAATGCCCATCTGCTGTATGCTATTTCACTTTCTAAATTCAAATTAGCTTTAAAAAGTAAACCCCATATAACTGACAAAAGTGATTTATTCTGTAGGAAAAGTAAAAGTAAATGGAGTTCTGTTCTTATCCAAAATAGACCACAGTATTGTATTTCTATCATCCTAGTCTAATGAAGTCTGAGTGTGACTTTAAAAAAAAGTCACCTTAGAAACAGTGTTATTCGTGATGAAATCTTTTGCATAGGGTAATCAGAAACAGCCTAAAACCTTGGGAAGAACTGCCTGCGTTCAAAGCCACAAACTACATGAATTACTTAGAATAGATGGTGTGAAGTATGCAGATTACACAACTCTGTTTGTAATGCTGACTTTATAACAGTCAAGAAAACAAAAAAAAAGTAATTCAAAGAGGCCTGAGTTGAAAGTAGACCCAGAGGTGTCTGAGAGCTCACCTCTACTGCCTAAACTTGCCTCCTGCCAGGAGTGGGTCATGCCCTGCTTTACCTTCTGTCACTGATAGCACTCCCCTGCCCTCCCCAATCTTTCCTAGATGCCAGGGTTGGCCTACTTTTGCCCTACCTGTGCCCCCAAAGCTTTATTTGGCTTTACAGCAGTCATATACTCCCAAGGTTTCTATTTAGCCACCCAGATCAGCAGTCTGCTTCCTAAAAGCAATGAAAAATGAGCTTTTCAGCTGATTCGATACTTGTGTATGTGAGTGTTCACCATGCAATGTAAATGCTTAGCTGTCATTCAGGAACTTATCATAGCCAAGTGAATGAGGAGAGCTGATAGCAAGCCATATGCCAAGGATAAACTACTCCTACATCATCTAACTCAGCACAAGAAAATGATGTGATGCCCAGTCATTTGTTAATAATTCTATATTTCTCTCTCATACAATTAGAAAATACATAATGGCCTGCCTGCAGGCAGTTTAGCCTTATTGCATTTGCAGTTTTTCATATTTCAAGCAGGCTGACCAGATAACATTAATGAATAGATTTGAGATGCAGGCACTTTTAAATAATAAACATACTTATATATTAACAAGTTAATTTAGTCTGGAGCCAAACAGGTAATTTTCCTGGTAGGCTTTTCTATTTTTCCCCAATTCAGCTAAGACAGGTTAAACTAGGAGTGCAGCCACCCTGTCTACTGAGCTTGACTTGGCTTGCATACCAGGGGCGAATTTTCCTCAGACAGACAGCAAGATGATCTGATTGGCTTCATTCCAGAGCATGCTCACAAAGGCTCCTTTGACGAAGGGATCCTTGGTAACCACTGTACCAAAAGCTGCCTACAACCCTCTTTTCAAAGATGACCATTTACTTGTACCACAGAAAGGAGGTGTGTGTTTATGCGGTGCAGGGTACATCAGAATAATTATGCTGCTTAAATCAAGAATTGGAAAGTACAATTAAGCTCATTAAGGCATCATCATTTTACTTATCAAGGAAGGTGGAGTGAGTCAGTATATGCCCGAGCTCAACAGATATTATAGATAAAAAAAAACTTTAACTAGCTGTGTGCTTTCTTTCTGAATGGCACAATGTTACATCCAAACTAGCAACAGCACATTTGATGAGTTGACTTCATTGCATTTTGCACCAGAGAACCAGTTGTCAGTGATAGGTCATTACTGGTTCCCATGAAAGAAGAGTGGTAGAAGTAGCACTGTTGTCTGTCTGGTTTTTCTCTGCCTTAGATGGTATCCTCTTACTTTTCTCACACTTGTACTTCTTTCAGTCTCTCTTGTTTGTTCTTACAACAGATAAGTATCAGTTATGTATTGAGGGCTTCCTAACCCATGAGAAATGTGCCAGAGGGTATTAGATTTGCCTTAGCCTTTCAAACTTGCCTATAGTTCACACTCTTTCTGGCCAGTGGCAGCGTACATTACTCATAAATAGGCAATGATAATTCCTGGCTAGTGGAAGAATTTCACAGCTCCTACTCTTCTAGAGCCTAGATTCAAGATTTGCTGATGCAAGTTAGCATACTATTTAAATGTGTACTATTTAAATGTGTCTTTCCCCTCCTTTTGGTTCAGTAAATTGTGATCAGAATAAAAGCTCACTTCTTAATGTGAAAAACCCTGCATAAACAGGAATTCATATCTTAGAACTTTGGCTATTCAATGACTTATTCTTACAAAAGTTCTGTACAGTCTGTATAAGAAACTTTTTCTTTGCAAAACTTTAGAACTAGTTAGCAATGCTTTTTAATTTCTCCTCTTTATTTTACTATATTGTCAGTATTGTATGTAAGCAATGCTATGCATGTTATGTACATATTTGTTTTTGAATTTTTTGCTTTTATTACATATTCAATTATGCCTTCTCTTCATTTAATTAATAATGCATTTTCTTTATCTCTTTCATGCAAAAATAATTTTAACTTTGAGTTCAAAGAGAAGAGAGGAAAAAAATATTGGATGAAATATCAATAAGTAGTGTGGTTGCGGTAATGCTCCTAGCACAAACACCTAGGTTGTCACAGTATTCCATAAGGAAACTACTGTGAAAGTAACTTAAAAATTGTGTTCAGAATCACATGTCACATTCCAGAATCTTTCCATTGGTTGTGAATAGATGTACTGGTTTTGTGTACAAGTGTGAAATACTGTAATGCATGTGAATACCATCTGCATATGCTAAGACTAGTAGTGTTTTTTCTAAGGTGAAAACATGCAATTATTCAAAGCAATTATTTGAACAAGGTATTCAAATAATTAATAAGGTGTGCATGTATGTACACAATGAGTACACAATAATAAGGTGTGCTTGTGTGTATACAGTTCCTCTTCATCTATTTGGCAAACCACGTTAATCCATCACATGTTGGAATCATGTCCACCCATCAGGCTTCGCTAGTTGGCCATAATGTCTAACTGGTTTTTACAGATATACAGCCCAACATGGTTCACTCAGTAAGTCACCATCATTATTTTGATTTTGTGAATATATTACCATAGGAGGAGGATAGGCTTATGCAATTGAACTGTATGTATACATGTGAGCATCATTCAGCTATTGTTTTTATCAATGGTTTACACTACAAAGGGACAGAATAACTTGACAACCAAACTAATACATGGCCAGCCCAATCTGAAGGGCACCACTGCCTTCAGAGAACTTCTTGGCAGTGCGAGCGGCAAAATACAAGAAGCTTCCCTGCTGCCGAAAAGCCCTCCATTGGGCTTAATGGGATTACACCACCCCAATGGGATTATGCTCAATTGGATGACGTAAATCCATGCCCCAGTCCGCTGCATATCTGGAGGCAAAGCCAAAGTGGAAGCCAACTAAGGTTGGCTCCACCCCCAGCCACATCTCCAGAACACTTCTGCTACACTGGCAGGGTCAGTGGCAGGATGGGGAGGTGTTCATGGACCATGACGGCTGCCCGCCAATGGATTTATCCCCATGCTGGGGTAAGTGCTTCAAGGAGGACATTTCCAATGGGCCGCACCACCTCCTAACAGCAATTCGCCTGTCTCTCCCATGGATTGCGTCATGAAGCAGTTACCTTTTAGAAACTTTAATCTTTAGGCGGATGTCTAAAGATTGGCTCAGTGATAGAGCATCTGTTAGCCTGCAGAAAGTCCCAGGTTCAGTGTCTTGCATTTCCAGTTAAAAGGACCAGACAGTAGGTGATGTGAAAGACCTCTCTACCTGACACCTTGGAAAACTACTGCCAGTCTGAGTAGACGGTACTGACTTTGATGTACCAGTTGTCTGATTCATTGTAAGGCAGATTCATGTGTTCATCATGTTAAATGTTTTTCATATAAATCAATTCTGCAAAACCTGTAGACTAGCAAACTCAGTGTAGTGTAGAGATTTCCAACATGGTGCTTACCAATACTTTTCCTGATGCCCACAAAGTGTTTTCAGAAAGTGACTGGGGACAGGGGAGGCTTTTGATTTGTATGGTGTAATGCTGATAGTGGCTTTAGAGGTAAAGCACTTTACCTGCATAAGTAATGGATAGTCCAAAGACACAGTGGGACTTGATCCTGATGAAACACAGTTGGGCTGGATGATTAAAATGCTTAAAGCATCAAACAGGAACTTCTAGTGAAGTGATCAAATACTTCTAATTTGAATGTAATTCAGGTGGAAGTTGACAATAAGATCATTACATCAAGTTTTTGTCACTTTTCAAATTTATGTTCCTACAAAAATCTCGCCAGAATCTCTCCTACTGTACATAGGTAGACCACCTCTTCAGCACCAACTGTTATTGTCACAAATTACAGTGCTGAAATGTTGAAAAAAATTCAATCTGGGTTATTCAAAACCTCACTTCTTGACTTTTTGTGGTTGCCTCTGTGGTCAATAGTAGTCATTTTATGGTTGGCTCCTCCTCCTGCAGCAACCATTCCTACAAACCTATGCCGGAAAACCAGAGGTGCCCACAGACTCAAAACATTTGGGAACCCCTGATGTAGCCAAATTGTGGTTCTTCACACAAATGCATGCACACACGCACCTGCTTTTTCAGTCTTAGATAGAAAAAAAAATAAGAGGTTGATTGAGCCTCTAAAGTGTACCATATGTGGTTTATTGTTGGTCATGACTTACAGTTCTGGACTAAGTGTACCAATTGCCATTTTCTGGATTTATTATCCCACATTTCTTATGTCATGAATTCTCTCCTAAATTATGGGATTTTTCTAGATTTTAATGTATAAATTCAAATCGAGCTATGAAATATTTAAGTTTTGAACGTGACCCGAAGCACCATATTGGTAACAAACTGAACTGAGTTCTGAGGCAACTGACATTGGATATCACATCTCATTTGTGAGGGGAGATTATGTTTGTACAGATTTATAAGACATTATCCAGTAAATTAGAAAAGGATGAGATTATCCAAATTACCCAGTGACAGAAAGAAGAAGAAAGCCTAGTGTGTGTCAGATTAGAAACAATTATCCTGGGTTGTAAGGAGTATGATTTAAAACAAAAAAAGATGATTACATATGTGCAATATCAATCAGCTTTTTTGAGGCTTTCCCATCTTTGGACATTGTTTTCCTCAAAGGCTTATAATATCCCTGTAAATCATTCTGTCCGTATTTGACTCATTATTTGTTAGCAGTGTTCATATTGAATTCAATAGACTTGTTAAAAAAACATGTCCACAAATATTATCTATTTTCAGACAGTATGGTTCTTTTATCCTGCTTATCTATATTGGTTGACAATAAAGTTAGTGACCTTAATGTCACTCTTCTCCCACCAAATATGCCTACTCGTCTGCTACAGGAATTTTATAGGATATATATATTTTCCATACCCTAAGTCCAGAAGACATTGTTTTGGAAGAATGTACAAGAATGTCTGCCCATTCAATCTCTGTTTTGCAAACATGCTTTGTATGAGTCATCACAAGTACCCATGAATTCATCTGTCTTGACAATATGTTGTGGAAAATTACTGTCTTTATGATCCCTAAGTTCAGCAATCATTTTCAATGAAGAGATAAACAGTAGATGAAATATGAGAGAATAAATTTGGAACTCATTCCCCAGGGATATTAATCTGTTACTTCTGGCTCACTCAGATCCTAGTCTGAAACTCTAACCATTACACAACACAGGCTTTTGTAGTGTGGCTGCTGTTGAACATTACCAAGCAGCCATGTCTAGAGGAGTCACCCAAGTTGTGTGATAGGAAGTTGCTTGGTGATTTTGGTCAGGCTTTACCCCAGTAAGTCCTCCATCAAAGGCCAAAACAGCCCTAGAAAGGACCTGTTGTCTCCCCCTACCTTTTCCTGACAGAAACCAAGGATTGACAATACCAAGATTTGGGTGCTGTGTGGTTTCCGGGCTGTATGGCCGTGTTCTAGCAGCATTCTCTCCTGACGTTTCGCCTGCGTCTGTGGCTGGCATCTTCAGGGGATCTGATGTTGGGAAAGCAAGTGGAGTATATATCTGTTTGAGTGTCCAGGGTGGGTGGGGAAACCTTGTCTGTGAGTAACAAAGGCGGCAACCAGGTCAATAGTTGAGGGCATCTGAATAGAAGTATGAGTAACAATGAAGACTATAGCCTGGGAGGCACCTTTTTCTGGGTAAATTCTGGGGTCTAGTACAGACAGTTCCTGGACAATTCCAACAGCACCATATAGAATTTTGTTGCAGAGTTGCTGTTCTACTGTGGGGAGGGGAGGAGTGGCAAGATGCCATCCAGCTCAGTCACTTACATCCTATCAGAAGCTGCAGAAGAACTGATATTGTGTTGAGTAGCTAGCTGGTCAACATAGTAATGTATAAAAAAGAGATTCTTTATATTACATTTTACAACCTGGTTGTCATTAAAGGTCTATCATCTGAACACCCAAGGTGATATAAGCATAAAAGGTCATATTCCATTTTAAAGTGAATAGCAAAGAAATGGTTTCTTCACATTTCTGTCCTGAAATGCACAGGATGGTATCAAAAATAAAAAGGCTAGGATAGTGTTGTATGTCAAGTGTTACATAAGCAATAGATTCTAGAATTAAAACTAAGTTATGCTTCTGATCAGATTATTTTGATAGGGGTTTTTTTTTTTTGGAAAATTGAATCAACCAAGCATTTTATAATCTTGTGATTAGCTTTTTTTTCTATCTTGGTGGTCGACATGTGTCTGTTTAGTTATATTAAAGATGGTAATATTTTAATGGTTTTGTGTAGTATATATTGTACAAAAGGGGAATAACTTGTTAAATGAGAATAAGAACCTTGAGGAAATTAATCTACTTGCTAGTAACACTGGGCTTCATTCTGTCATTTAAATCTGGCTTTGAATTTTCTTCCCATATTACCCAGAGACGTGAAGGTAAAGCAGTTTCCATTGGAGAAGTCAGATTCTTTTACCCCATACTGTGCAATAGAGATCGTTTAAACACAGTGCTTGAAAGTAACTGCATTTTTGTGCAAGTATTTAATTTTCCATGTATGTAATAGATCAAAACATTTAGATTTACTAGAGACACTCTGTCATGATGGAGATTTAGAGCAATTTATATAATAAACTAACATAGTGGCTGAGTGATTGACTGGTCAGACATTTCAGAGGGTGGCTGCTATGCACCACCACCAATACACCTAGTAAGCCACATGAAAATTAAATGGAAATATGCCAAAGTAAATTGCTGTTACAAATGTTAGGTAGGAGATTAATACTTAACAGAAGATTCCATATGGAGTTTCATTATAGGGCATTTTTTTCCCAACATGGGCCCACTCCGCACGGGCCATAAAGACTGCTGTGCCACCGGTAAAAACACCGTCATGGGGGAGAACTTCACACTCCTGCCGCTGCTGGAGCGCAGCTGCAGCAGCCTATTCCCCCCGCCCCCACAATGGCGTTTTTCTGACTTGCTATTTTAGCTAGTCTTTTCAAAAACAGTGGCACCCACTTGGTGCCGAGCGAACGGCACTGGGTGGAAGACGCTGTTTTTCCCCGCACTGCTTTTTTTCCTCTCTCACCTTCTGTTGCCTGTGTCGCTCTGCAGAGCCGAGGGGAGGTGCCTCCTGGCCTCCGACCCCTGAGGCGTCACCATAGCCACTGTGGTGTGACCCCTTGTCTCTGCAGACCAACACAGGGAAGAGGAAGTAAGTAAAAGAAAAAAGCGGTAGACCCTGTCCGAAGGCACCTCCGTGGGCCACTGCAGCTCTGTGTGAATGGCCGCAGGGGTGCACTGGTGTCATGTAAACCGGTGCACTGCCGCTCTTGAGGCCCGTGCAGAATCTGCCATGGAGTAGCCATAAAACATAATCTTGCCTTCAGGTTCAAGATGAAATAGATGTGCCCATGGCCTATTTTGTACCTAGCTGGGTGTACATTACATATGCCAAGCACATATGGAACCCATTCATACTCCCAGTCACCATGATGTTGCTACTGAAAAATTATTTAATTATTTTGCCTTCCTGCCTTTTACTATCTATGTTATTTTCCAGGGTCTTGTTTGCATTGGTACTTTTTGAGAGGCATAGTGTTACATTATACTGTGGAAAAAAACAGCTCCACTCAGACATGTCAATGACCTACTCAGTCCTATTGGACAAGGACCATTCAACTCACTAAGATTTGCCCTGGAACATACTCGGAATACCACTATCATGCTGACCAACTGGGGGCAACGTGGGAGTGCTGATGCAAGGCAGCTGGCCTTCGCAGGGTGCCAGAGGATTTGCCCCTCCATCTTGGGAAGGGTATTTCCACTGATGTAAGCCTGTGCTGCCTCCAGAAGAGGATTCAGACCCTTCCCTCTGGATTGGGCTGCCCATCTCCCTATGATTTAGGCTTTCAGAATTACAGTAACCTACATTAATGAGCTATATCTTAGTGAAATCTTGTCGCTGAACCTGTAGAAAATTAACTTCCTGGAACGCGCTTCTAAGTTCTCAGAACTATTAAAAGCAGGTCATTATTATGGCTGAGCCATTGTGAACAACCCCAAGGAGCTGTTTTCAGTTGAAGTAAACATGCAACAACATGGTTCTTGAGGAGCATCAGAACGGAGAAAGACTAAGCATATATTTCCCACGCTGACAGCACTGCACAGTCCTTGTTGTCCCAGCTTCCCTCAGAAAGCAAAAATTTCAGCAGCTAAAGATTCAAACAATTAACCAAGAGGTTCACCTCACACCTGAGTTGTACTGTGAAGTGCTAGAACAGCAGGCTAGCTGACCTTGTTTGTTGCCTTGCACTAAAACCATGACCCTAATTAAGAAGAACCAATGCTTCTGGAAAGTACTGCTAAGGCAACAGATAAGTTCTAAAAGAATATTGATCTGTTACATTTGTTTAGAGTGTGCAAAGAGGAAAATCTTTTGTTCCTGATCTGGCACTAAGCTCTTCCTACAGTAGGTTCAATGTGTCTCAGGACAATAGTTATCTGGGGCAACCCAGTGCTGAGTTTGCAGAAAATTTGCATGAGGAAGTTAAAGAACCTGCATAACACCTTTTTTAAACATTCCACAAAAGATGAATTTTAACCTCTTTTGTTTCAGTTTCTATAGCTTTACTGCAAACAGGATTCCACCCTTTATCACCACCACCATAACAAAAAAGCTGGAAACTAATCTATAACAATACAGCTTTCACAAATTTAATGTTGATAGTATCTAGGATTTGTTTTGAAATCCAAACTGAAATAATAATCAAAGGGTAATACTTAGAAAATTATTGTACTTTAAAAATAAATTCAAATCATTAAAGCATTGCTGCAAATGTTTCTGTGATAAAAGGGGATGGTTTGCTTTGTTTTCATTCAGGCCAATAATAATAAAAATAATATTTAAAAAATTAAAATAAAAAGCTAAAATTTCTGTTCTGCCTGTAGCTACCTAAATAAAGCTAAACGAACATTATCATCGTCTTCAGAATCAGAGCCTTCATTGTTAATTAATTTATACAGCTGTCAGTGAGGCTTTCTCTGTTATTCATACTTGGAGTGCTTGGCTGCCATAGATTTTCTTGCCGTTGCTGGCAAAGCTCCAGTGAAAGCCTGGGACTTATTAAGCTGACTTGGTGCAAAGTCTATTGATTGTGGCCTCAAGGGTAATAACTAAATAGAGCTGGAGCAACAAGTCAATAACACCATTGTTGCTACAGAGTCGATTCACTTGAGGAGTGTGATTGTTTTACAGTGGCCCAGAGTAATCATAAGCAGATCAGCATGTTCGACAGGCTATGCACCATGTTAGTACTGTGGCTTTTTAAAAAAAGCTTTTAGCAGGATCACTGGAGAATCAGGGTGGGGTACAGGGATTAAGAACCTTGTAAACTCTTTCATTACTGCTAAAAGGTTTCAGCTTTGCTTTTAACATTGAACAGCTAAAGAGAATACTGTGCTGTAGGGGTGTAAGCCATACTAAACACACTTGGTGATCAAAGCCATAATGGGATGATAGAATTGAGGGTTTTTCCTTCCAGATTTGGGCAGTGATATGAGCACAGTGTGGGCAATAGAAGTTGCCCAATGCACTCTGGTTTGTTTTCCATTTTGGGGACAGACTGTTCCTTATACTGCATGAAATTACGAGATAGTTAGATGCAACCCATCATATAACCTCTCAAGAAAGAAAGTTATTTTACAGTAGTGATTTCAAATTCATTTACAAACAGTCAGATCCAGAGGCATATCTAGGCAAACTGGAGCGCGGGGGACAAAACCTGAGTTTAGCGCGTGCCCCCACCCCCGTATGGGCGGCCACCCTCCCCCACCACGACCAAACAATGATTTTTTTGCACCAGCTCACAAAACACCTCCCACCCCCAGCAAAACATACATGGCTCTCTCCCCACCAATTCTCTTTCCTAATTTTGCCTTCACACCACCCCTATGAGGTAGGCTGTTAGACTGAGAAACAGTTCCAAGTCAGTGCAAGTGGGTATTAAGCATGTAACTCTCTCACAAATCACCCCCAGATCAAACTGGAGTACTATAAAAAGTATTACACATGCACAGCAAATGTGATAGAGCTCTATGAAAACAGTTCAGAAGTTAAATGAGATCCACTGTGGGCCTTACTTTCAATTTAGTGTTATGTCATTCATGCACTCAAAGAATACAAACTAGTATGATTCAAACAGAAATAATCTGTTCTGGAGTGCAGAGATGTCCAAAGTTCATTTTAATTACTAAGAAGTTTATGACATCATTTTTGCCTCACCCCATACTTATCACATGCACAAGTCCTCTTTTACAACAGGGGAATGACTGCTTGAATCTCTGGTTTTTAATTCTGAAAACCTTTGCCAGAAATTTTGCAACCTGTAATGTGATCCTAATATTTTTGTCTTCTAACAAAAAAATTATGCGGGATTGTTCTGTACTTCCTCCAAATTTCGACAAAAGAGGAAAATTCCTCAGTTGATGCTCATCATGATAAAACTTGCAAATAAAAAGAATATGAGGTAGAGTTTTGATATTCTGAGAGTCACAAGGGCATAGTCTAAGAGGATAAGGAACACCTGTGTGTTGGAATAAGCGACTTCTGCATGCCTGGACAATGGGGGGCACTATGTATCTCTAAACTGTTCTATTGTTTGCTCTCCATGTCTGGGGTCCGCCCACCAACTTCCTCCTTCATCATCCTGCAGCCATTTTCTTTCTGCTTCTGCTTTGCACTGATCACAATGGTAATGGCTACCTGCTCCTGCTGGGGTTTTCCCACATAAGCATGTCACACTCGCACATACATGACGCCGTATTAGAATGCCCACTTGTGATAGGGAAAGTTAACTGTTTAGACTAAGGTTTCTTTCTATCTATCTTTCACCTGAAACAATGCCTGTAATCCGAAGTTACTTGAAATAAATGTAGGTTTTCCTTTTTGCATATATTTGTTTTGAATAGCTTCTTTACTGCACTCACACACAGGCCTGAGCTGATCCATATTTAACCAAAATTCCAACACTGTGAACCTTCCACAAAGATTTTCAGATGGAAATAAATTTAGCCTTGCTTTTGTGAACAGCCATTGATAATGAAAAACAGTCAGTGTTTTCAAGTAACTAGCACAACAGAATGGGACCTCATAGTTTATAATAGTATATAATATAATATGAAAACAGGTAGAAGAACAGGACTAGAGATCAGCTGAAGCGTAAATCTCTGCGCTACAGATTTAAGAGCAATGTCATACTCCAAAAGAGCTAAAAAGTGTTTTTGTTTAATACTGCTTCACTAATCCTCCATCCTATATATTTACTTTTGGAATTCCTTTTCTTTTGCAAAATTATTCTCAGGGCTCTTAATTAGAATCCAAGAATTTTGGTTGCTTATTCCACACTTTCAGAAAGTTGCTTATATGATGTAACAATATTTTGGGAGCATAAAATCATGGAATGGTAGTTGAAAGTTATTAAAAGTAAAGGAATATGTGATAGTTCAGCAGCTAGAACCTTTTGAGAGGCTTTTTCTTGTTTCCCACCCCCCTTTTTTTTATAGCAACACATTTAAAACAAAACAAAAATTATGTTCATTCAGAGCCTTGAGCACCTGTTCCCAGATTTCACATTTGATCCTCAGGAGGCTACTGCTATCTTTTCAGGTATATAGGCAGAATTATATAGCCCAAAAACATGAGATAGGTGAATCTGTTTCACAATTGATGTAAGTCTTTTTGGTTCAGGTTGAACCAAAGGAACAGATCTTCCTACCACTTTAAGAGAAAATAGAAATTCCATGAGGTCCCAATTCAGTTAGGAAATACCATGGAATGGGAGTAGGGGTGGAATCCTTCTTCCTTGTGCAGGTCTGTCAATCAAAACTGATCCCCAATTATATTGTTAGCCCAGGAAAAGGAGAAAATTGGTTGACAAAGTGCCTTCTGTTTTCCTTTCTAGAACTAAGAACACTTCCCAAGAGTAGGTTTAGATGGTGCAACTGCATGGGGGGAAATCCTGCTCTTCAACTTTACTGTGTTTTCAAGGTAAGGGAGCTGTTTCCCTTCATGAACCACTGGGAAGTCTATTCCCACCATTTCACCTAGTTCACATTTTGTGAATTTTTTTGGCCTGCTTGCAGATATGCTGAATGATATAAATAAATAAATACAGTCTATCTTGCTTTAGGAATGCATAATAAATTCTGATGTTCACTGGTTCAGATTTCAGTAGTTCATTTTTTTCTTCAGACTTAATAGTGAAATTGCAGCTACCTAAAATATTTAATCTCCAAATGATCTTTCATAGAAAAAGTAGAGAGAAATATTCACACCTGTTTGGAGATTAAATGGGTTTTTTTTCTAACGTGTAACTCTTTGCTGACTGACCATTACTTGGTTATGTTGATAACTCTGAATGATTGATCAATGTGACTTCAACCATCGTAAAGTTGAAAATAAGTGATGGAGGCTACAGAAGGGGAAGGTATTAAGCAGTTTGGAAATATTTGGATAATGGCTTATTCTAAAAGTGCATTTAGGATTTTCTGCCCTATAAATAATTTGTTACCACATCCACTCTTTACTACTTCACTATTTCACTTCATTCTGGAACATTTATTTAAAAATGAACTAGTGAAGAAGAAGAGTTTGGATTTATACCCTGTTTTTCTCAACTATAAGGAGTCTCAAAGTGGCTTACTAAGTCCTCTCCCTAAAACAGGCTGAAAGAGTTCTGAAAGAACTGTGACTAGCCCAAGGTCACTCAGCAGGCTCCTTGTGTAGACGTGCGGAAACAACCTAGTTCACCAGATTAGAGTCCACCACTCATGTCGAGGAGTAGGGTATCAAACTCAGCTCTCCAGATTAAGGCCTGTTGCTCTTAACCACTATGCCACACTGGCTCTGGGGACACATCTGAACCTTTTTTTCCTTAATCCAGGATGAAAACATTTGGACACATAAGAACACAGGGAAACCAAAATGTTCATACATCCCTCTTCATTTTGTAAAAAGTCCACCTAAGGACTTTTAAGGTTCTGCATCCCACAGTCCTGTTTGGGGTTGGATATGTTCAATCTAGACACAACTGGGTATAGCAATATAAACAACTATTAAAAGTTTTTAAGGTTCTTGAAATCATTGTTCTGAAGTACTATACTGTCCAATATTGAGTCTAGTATTCTGATCCTGACTCAATTTGTTGAGAAGCTATAGTAGATGATCTATCTCAAAATGCAGTTTCATAATATGAATGACTATTTAGATGCCCTTAAGATTGTTTTTTTTAAACATTACCCTGGTTACACTGTTCATATTCAATAGAGAAAGGAAGGAAGGTAGCAAGAAAATAATTTGCATTGCCTCAGGGGATTTTAATGAATAGTTAGTAAATATATATTTAGAAATAAATATGTGGGAAAGTTGAACCCACTCTTGCTTGTGCAGTCACAGGAGCAGTTTGCTGTCAGGTTAATGTTATCTGAATGAAGAGATTCTGTCTAATCTGCATAGGTTCATTTTTGTGATCCAAGCAATTTTTGACATATCAAACCAACCTGTAACTTAATTAGTTCTGACATAAGATGCTAATATGCAAGAGAGATTCTTCAAGAGTCTGACATGTTTTCATTTTTAACAGCTGATTTTGGGATAGTTTTAATGTATGCAAATGATAATTATAATGTAGCCAATATACAAATATCAGTTTCAGATGGAGGGAAAACCTTTCAAAGTATGCAAATCTATCTTTGTTTTGAGAACGCTTTCTCCTTAGATTTAGGTAAGCTGGAAGACTTAAAGTCATTTAGATTTTGAAGCCCATGTTACAATATTCTGTGTTGGCTGCTGAAGAACTGTTCAAATGGACAGTATTAATAACTTCCACAGTTAGGAAGTCCCTGAGCCACTTTGAATTAAGCCCTTCTCTGAATTCCAGTGCAGTGAATGATGGCTTGGTGCCAACCCTTTCATGTGTCAATTGCCTTTCTCATCTCTGCTTTTCTTCCCTGCTTCAATTGTGGAGGGAAGAGTAGATGATGTTAAAACCAAGGCATTTCCAAGCTGTAAATGCACTACTCATATGAACTCTGCAGGAAGAGGTCTGACACTGGTGGAAAAGCTGCTCCTGGCTAGGGTTTTCCATACGTTGTAGAATTCCTTTATAGATATTGTGCCTTTTCCAAGAATTTTCCAAAAGAATTTCAGAAAGACCAGGATTATCCATTTATTGTTCACCTTTCTCATTGAGACTCATGATCCTTGTCACAAAAGAGTACCATCCTAAATATGGATATAGATAAGACATAGTTTTAGTAAAATAAATTTAGGTGACTCAAACAAGTGAGACATGCTACAGTTAACGGAAAATTCCAGAATCAGTTTGACTTCCCTGACAAGATATCTGCTTGACTGTCTTTCAGTTTAGTATATGTGTATCTCATGCACAAGATCATAAGTTTCAACCCAAGGTCAAAGTGTGTGTGTGAAAGATAAAGGGAGATTAGATTATATAAAAACTCATGAAAAATCTCCTTGAAAAGATTATGGCTGAATCTGCACAGGCAACACAGGTTCATGGAACCTGTTTCAGTTGCCTATGCTGCTGTTTCCACAATGGCTACAGGAGCCAGCCGGTATCACTGGGATTTCAGCGGCAGGAGGAATCCAGTCCACACAGGAAGTGCAGCGTTTATGTGTGAAACACACAGCCGAGAATCCCCCCACCCAAGAATCCACCACCCCAAGAATTCCCCCCACCTATCTGCACAACATGGCAACCACCTATTAGAGAATCCACTCTAATGGCAGCCATCTGGGGAATCCATAATGGTAGACAGAAGGGGATGGGAACTTAATGCTTCCTGCTTGTTGTACCTCTCGCAGACAAGCAGGAAGCATTTGAAATCCTGGTTAAGAGAGGGAGAAATTGCTAATTTAACCAAATAGATTGGGTTAGAAGCGTTTGGGAGCGAGTTCTTTGGGAACTCCCCCCCCCCCCAAAAAAAAAAACACTTTTTAAAAGGGCCTCAACCTCTGGCCTGTGCTAAATCAGCCTATGTTTGTTGGGGAACTTTACCTTTTATCAGTATTTAAAAGTATTAAATTCTGTTAGGAATTCAGGCACTTGAGTGCTAGATCATATATTGTTTGCTGTATTTTCATAAGATGCAACATAGACTGCAAATTCTAATGGTTCATTTTCAGACCAGAGTTAGATATTCACAAAGCAAACTGAGTGATAATATGGTAATAGCATGTCATACGTTGGGAAGGGGATAATTTAAGTTAGAGATTTTAAAAAATAATAAGGCCAATTGTGCAAAATAGGTAAAAATATATTTTATTACTCGTTTCACCCGACATGTTTCACCCAAGATGCTTTTTCAGTGGAATCTGTCAGTTTTGTAGAATATACCTCTTTGAAAGAGTATACCACCACCAAAGCAGATTACATTGATATATTCTCCGTTTTATTTGCACAACAACCATGTGAGGTAAGTTAGGATGAAAGTACGTGACTGGTCCAAAATAACCCATGAGCTTCCATAGTAAGATGGGAATTTGAACCTGGGTCTCCCAGGACCTTCTCTGGAGCTCTAACCATTATACCACACTGGCTTTCAAGGGGTGGCTACTGTTGGTCAGTAGCAAGCAACTAGTCTTTGTTGAGTCATGCTAGTCAGGTGGTATAAAATCACCCAAAGGTTGCTGCCAGACCCAAGGTTGCCATTCTCCAAGTGTGACCAGGAGATTTCACAGAATTACAACTGCACTCCAGACACTATTAGATAACTAGATGATGGTGGCATAGCTATTGTTCAATGTTTTCTCTCTCTGGAGAAAAAGGCTTCTTTGGTGGAGGAACTCTATAGCATTATATCCCGCTGAGGTGTCTCCCAAACCCTGCCATCTTAGCTCCACCACAAAACCTCCAAAAATTCCCCAACCTGGAACTGGCAACTCTAGACAGGCCAGGCCCCAATGAATACTCTCTCAAAAGCCTAGATAGATCTGGAAAGGGCCCTGCTCCCTCCCCCTTGTTTTAATGACAGAACCAGGCCTTTCAACACTGTGGTTGCCACTGAGGAAATCAGTTTCTTAAAGTTACATTTTTAATCATTTTTAATTTTTTAAAACTTCCCAATGTACTTTTTAAAAAAGATTTCACATTTTTCTGCAAACCTGGGGACCTTTTCTTGCCTGTTCACAGCTCCAGTCACCAGATTTAAATATCTAAAGATTTGGCCAACTTCATGATTAGAATATAAAATATGGGGTGAGAGGTATGAGACTCATGGGGAGAACTCCCATCTCTTCCTAGGGCTGAGTACAGCATGGTTCTAGTCCACACCACTGACCTCTGAGGTGTCTGAGAGCCCCTATGAGCTTGGAGCATCTCCCAGTATCTGGTGTGACTGGGCACAGATCAGTTTCTGGTGTTCCAAACTGCTGCAGGTGAGCCCAGAGTAGTTCCCAGGATCTACCATGACCAGTTCTGGAGCAACTCCCAATGGCCACTGCCATCACAGAATCTTGATAAATGTCTCTGCATGTACAGGCAACACTTTGTTATTATTGGGAAGAACTTAACCTCCCAGTGTATTTTAAAGATGTTGTTCCTGCAACCGGGGGGGGGGTGTCCCCCAAATTTGCAGGAAAATCTGTTCAGTGTCAGTATGGCTCTGATCCATTGATTTAGATTTCACACATGAGGACTACACATCAATATTAGATATATAGATGATGATGACATAATTATTGTTCAAGGTAGAAAATAATTAGCCACCTGAACAATGAAAGGTTGAGAATATAAAATTATTGCTTGTGTAAGAAAGTCTGGAAGAGATCTTGCTTTTACTGGAGGGAAGGAAGATACACAATATAGAGAGAGGATAATGCCTGTATTCCAAACTGTTGTCCTTAGTGGTAATTTTGGCATTGTTTTCCTTTTGGAGAAACAAAGTTTACATTACAACCATTACATGGTTTACATTGCAACACAGGCATTTGCAATTCAGGTCTAGTTTTCATGCTACAGTTTTTAAAGCTGCAATCCTAAACATTCTTGTTAGGATTAAAGTCTCTTTAAACTAAATGGGAATTTCTTCTGAATAAACTTGCTCACAACTAAGTTATAAATAATTTCATGTGGCAGTCATTTATGTGTGAAAAGCCATTAGCATACAACACTGAACCTTGTAGGCTGGACTATTTTCACTGCTTCGTGGCATAAAAAGTTTGTGGTGGCATGGTGAATGCTGAAACAAACTATGTGTGAGCAGCTGCACATGCTGAACTAGTCGCCACAAGTAACAATTGCCATGTTGTCTGTGTTAAGGTAGGCACTGTTCTTTGAAATTCAAGGGTCTTATTCCTTTATCCCTTATTAGGAAATGAAGCTAAGGGTTGCCTTCTGACATCACATCAAGCCAACGTTTTCCCCAAGTGTTCACAAGCTTCACTCCTGCCTCTTCTCACAGACAACAGTAGTAAAACATAGGTTTAAAGCCAACTCAAGGATGTACAAATACACATAACAGCCACATGCGTGCATTCATATATATGCTAACTGGAACTAATTTGAAACCACGTTTCCTTCTTGGTATTCCATAGAAAAAGGGATGGGAAATATTAAAGATGCACACACAAGCCACGCAACGGATCAAATCTGCAAACACTCAAGCTTAAGTTCACCTTGACTTGATATCTTAATGCAGCCAACGTGAGATTCCATGGAGACAAGACTTTGCATGTGGTATTCCTTGTTCCTTATCTTGAGTAGGAGGGAAGCAGTGGCATGTAAGGAATGTGTGTGT
The DNA here is from genome assembly GCF_021028975.2 of Sphaerodactylus townsendi. Classification (NCBI taxonomy): domain Eukaryota; kingdom Metazoa; phylum Chordata; class Lepidosauria; order Squamata; family Sphaerodactylidae; genus Sphaerodactylus; species Sphaerodactylus townsendi. Next base: position 55,583,501 of record NC_059432.1, on the reverse strand, counting down.
GCATGCAAGCGTGTGTGTTGTCAAATCACAGCTGACCTGATCCTGTAGGGTTTTTGAGGCAACAAACATTCAGAGGTGATATGTGTATATGCTGAGGGAGTTCTGATATAGCGTGACTGGCCCAAGGTCACCCAGCAAAGTCCTCCACACCCTTCATCTGGAAGAGTAGAAAATTGATCCCAGTTGTCCAGATTAGAATCTGCCACTCTTAACCACTACACCACACAGGCTCTCCATGTAAAGAATCCTATATGCTTATTCTACATTGTGATCTGTCAGTGCTTCAAGTCTATGTGGATTCCATAGGTAGATAGGAAATATTCTTACACTTAGTTATCAATCATCAAAATTATTCTTATTGTGTATCTGTAATACATGCATACATGCTTGTTTATATCAATTCAGACTCCCAGAACTTGCTGGAGTTGTAGACATATTGCTTAAAATGTTAGACAACACTATCTAGAGGGTCCCCCCCCCCCCAGATATATTGACTGTAATTGTTGTATACATTGCTTTCTTCTGTGTTTTTCTCAGGAAGAAAAATGATCAATGACATGCATGTTTGAAAATTGTCCAGCATTATTATAAAAGTCGCTGATTTTATAAACTTTTCTATTCTTCATGTTTTGGATCTGCTCAGACAGTTTTCTCCTCTCATAAAAACAATTCACTCAAAATGTCTTTTAAACTGCCAGACATGACCACTATCAAACATGCTTCATGCCCATGAGATCTTTTTCTGCTTTAACATTTGTTTAATTGAAAAGCGAGTGTCATGTAGCATTTTAAGATCAGCCATATACCATCCTCCAAAGTTTGCATGTCTGTCAACAAGATGTCATCCTGCAAGTGCAAATGAATTACTACATTTCCTCTTTGAATTTCCACTCGCCATGCAAAAATAGCACTTTTCACTTTCAGAATAGATTCCTGTTAAATTGCTCTCCAATAAAAAGTAACCTGAGTTAAAAATAAATCAAAGGTCTTTATTAAAATACGCTTCATGGTTAGTGTTTAAACATTTTTTATGTCTGCCTTAAAATAGAAAGGAATACTGTGGCATTCTTTCCCAGGTATACAGAATTTATTTTGTTAGGTACAGAGTTACATTTCTGAAGTTCTTACTGCTTTCACAGTTAATGTGAAATGCCACCACTTTAAGCATTCACACATCCTGTAAGTGAGCAGAATTCATCTTAACTGTTACACAGAAATATTTTCATCTTTATTCTATTACATTTTTCAATTAACATTCTTATATATATATATATATATATATATATATATATATATATAGAGAGAGAGAGAGAGAGAGAGAGAGAGAGAGAGAGAGAGAGAGAGAGAGAGAACTTACCTTGTTTGTGTGGGTGTGTTTTTTTCCTCCTGAGGCAACTGGACCTTAGGATTAAACAAACAAGGATTTAACTTTTATTTATGGTTTGAACATAACATTGAAGTAGATCAGGTAGAGGTTACAAAGTTTCTTTTCCGTTGGACTTTTGAACTGTTTCTGTATTCCAACATTTAAGATCCTTCCTTTCATATTGACCCTTTTCAGTCAGCTTTAAGCTACTCTTCTCCACATCTTCAGTCAGTCAGATGCATTCCCCAGTAAACTAACTGCTGTTTTTCAGCTGTCTGTCACTAGCATTCCATCAGGCCCAGAGGTGGGATCCAGCAGGTTCTCACAGGTTCCCGAGAGTAGGTTACTAATTATTTGTGTGTGCCGAGAGGGGGTTACTAATTGGTGATTTTGCCACGTGATTTTTGCCTTAGTTACACCCCTCCTCTCAGCAGTAGCGCACAGAACTTGAAGCAGTCTAGCAGGAGGTGCACCGGCGTGCGTGGCAGCCTGCGCCTGCATGCATTCGTTTCCCGCCCAAGGACCGGCGTAGCGGCTGTGTCCTTGCCACTGCCCCGCCTCCGGAATGCCCGGCCATGCTCCCGTCGTGCCCCCGCCCAGCCCCATTGGCGCTTCGCCACAGTTTGAATCCCACCACCATGGGAACCTGTTACTAAATTTTTTGGATCCCACCACTGATCAGGCCTCAAGAACTATGCAACCGCAGGACTTCAGTAAGTAGCTAAATTAGCTTTGTTATTTGTAGCCTGTCATTATCAAACTGTGATTTCCTTTGTTTTTAAACAACTTTTTAAGTGTCTTTAATAAAGCTTTATTTTACCTATCATTCAGTATGAGTTTACTGACTGTGTGTTACTTTACAGTTGGATTGTGTTGCTGTATAGCAGCTGGCCTGCCTCTTTACCTTGACCTGAGCCATTATCTATAATAGGGACTGCAGTACCACCTCGTCCAGTCTTTTGCCCCTCACCCTTGACCTACCTCAGGAGGCCTCCAGGCAGGCCATCCTTGCCTGGTTCATCTCAAACTCCAGGATGCCTTGCTCCTACTCACTCCACTCTTCCCAGCCTTCCTGAGCTCCCTCTGGCTGCCATTGTTCCTATCAGTTGATCTGCCAATCTCTGCAGCCTACTCTTTCCCAGGACTATCAGTGCTGTCTGGGTACTAGGGAATGATGTTATCAGCTGGAGTCATGTTCCTGGTCCAAAAAGAGGAATAATATGGCCAATACTTGGCTTTGGTAGCCGCACCCAGGCTTAGCTGTGTCCAGGAAGGCCACGTGATGTATGGGGACAATGAAGTGATCTAGCTTGGCGTCTGGGGAAGGCCCAGCTGAGCCAGGGCCAAGTGCTAAGCCTGGACAATTTAAGTTGAATGTCCACACTTCAAAACGAGTGATTTTGCTTCTATATCCATTTAACATCAATTCCAGTGGAACCAACGTCTCGCATAATATAATACCTTCATGTCCCAAGCTGCCCCCCAAAAATGCACGTTTCTGACATCAGTTGGATTAAGCAGTCTGTTGGAACATGTTTGGTGATTGTAGGGGTTGCCGAACATGAAGCTGTCCTTTGGAGAGGAGAAAGTATAAAATACTGCTAGGAAAGAGAGAGAAGTGACAGATTCATATTTGCAATATGACATTATTATATTTGCATGTACACATACACAAAAATGTACTATCAGAGAATTTCTTAGAGTGGAAATCTGGGACCCCAGTTCACAGGCTCAGTAGAGGGGAACCAAAGACATGTTATAGGTTTGCATTAACAAAATTTACTGCCATCTAAAGTGGAGTCCTGGGTTTGCTAACCTCCAGTTAGGCCTGGAATTCTCCTGGGATTACAAGACTGGTCTCCAGACTACAGAGATCAAGTGACATGGAGAAAATGAATGTTTTGGAGGGTACCCTCAACCACTAAGATCTCTCTTCAGGTTCCATCTCCAAATCTCCAATCTCAGCCTGGAGTTGATAACCCCAGGGTGTCCCATGAGAAAACTAAGCCCAGGGTTTACTGTAGCACTGCACTTACTTTTCTAGAGCAAACAAAGGAACTGAATTCAGCAAAATGCTAAATTGCAGAATACAATTATGAGATAAACCAGGAACTGAGTGATGGTTTTGCCTTGTAATAATTTCCATAATCATTTCAGCTGTGCCATCTGAAAAATAAGGCAGAGATTTAAAGTATGTCTCAAATATTTTTGTTATAACCTGTAGATTTTTATGAAAGTTAATTGGAGGGTAAATTCTAGTCTAATTAAAATATGGCAGTATAAATATGAAGGTTAAATGAAGAAAAATGCTTCATAAGGCAGAGAAATGCAAATAGTTACTCTGAATGGGGTGCTGTGTGGTTTCCGAGCTGTATGGCCATGTTCTATCAGCATTCTCTCCTGACGTTTCACCTGCATCTGTGGCTGGCATCTTCAGAGGATTGGATCTTAATTCGGAGTAACTGTATTGTTACTCTGAAGATGCCAGCCACAGATGCAGGTGAAACGTCAGGAGAGAATGCTGCTAGAACACGGCCATACAGCCCGGAAACCACACAGCATCCCAGTGATTCCAGCTGTGAAAGCCTTCAACAATACAGTTACTTTGAATACTCAGTCAAGTAATGCTTTGTATGTAATGATCATAGGCATTGCCAGAAATAGAAAGGTACTTTAAACCAGTGGTTGAGAAAGGTACTTTAAACCTTGAGAAAGATGCTTTAAATCAGTGGTTCCCGAAGTGGAAGGTACAGTCCCATGGGGGCAGTGGGATAATCTAGTGGGGCAGTAAGAGACAGGGAGATGCTGGAGGTGAGCCCCTTCAATTGTGTTGCTTATTTATTTACAATAGATCAAGCTATGGAACCATGCTGGCAAATCTGGTGGAAACTATCAGAATTTTTTTTCTGACTTTGAAAAACTGGTATCACTGGGTCAAGTTCATCAATGTTGTTAAATAAACTAGGAAGTTGTAATTGGATTTTGAATAGATGTGTAATTAATTGTTACTGTTTTTTAATTTAATTGTTATTATCTTCCTTAGTGAGTCATGCAAACCACTAAATTGAATAATGCTTTTTATAGGATAGTGTAGGAGCCCTGGGAATGAGTTTTTGGAACCAAGGGGCTGGTGGCCCAAAAAAGTTCGGGAGCCACTGCTTTAAATTGATGTTTTAAAGTCTTTTGTTTTTAAAGTAAACACTTAAGTAACAGCTGCTCAACAGTTTTCTTAAAAAATAAAAAGCAAATCCTATCCTCATCTAAAACATACCATGTTCTGTTCACAGAGGTACATTCCATCTATGTGCTGTCATGATAAGCAGATGTAAATGTTTGACTTATGAGTTCTAATGAGATTTCAATGCTGAGCAAACAATAAAAATTTATGCACTGCATACTTTTAGTGGCCTTTGGCTTCATGATTAGTGTTATACCTTTTCAACAGCTTTGGTAATATTCAGCAGGCTTTAGAGAGAAGGTGATTGTTAACCCTGATTGTTAACCAGTGAAAATTAATTTAATAGATTACATTGTGCAAATGGTGAATTCCCAAGATGTCATAATTCAACTTAATCCTCATCCTTCCTATTAGTTAGGTTTTGGTGCAAAAAGTATGCAACATTTGGTCTGGGCTCCAGGGGAAAGCTACATATATAATAATTCAGAGGATGCTTGTTTGTTTACAAAATATATATGCCACTTCTCTAGATCTGGTCAAGGCAGCTCACAATGGTGAAACAGGCTGATGTAACAAGGTAGCAGCCACCAGGGGAGGAAAGGGAAGGAAAAGCTGAAGACAAGATAAAGGTTGGTTGGCTAGTGGGTGGGAAAGGGATAAAGAAGCATAAAAGGGAGAAAGTATAGGGACTTTCAAAGATGAAATAGTGAGGCAGGGGAAAATGAGATGCACCTACAAGATTTGATAGATCCTCTGCTTATAATTGCTAGCCGTACTGTAATAATTACCCTCACAGAATGCAACTTTGGTGCTGGAACAGAGGCATAGCAGAAGGAAACTGCGTCTGGGACAATGGCGCCTGATTTTATGCCCCCCCCCCAATGGGTACCATCCAGTGGTGGGATTCAAACATTTTAACAACAGGTTCCGATGGTGGTGGGATTCAAATAATGACTGTTAAAAAGTATTTTAAAATATTTTAATATCACTTTTTAATTTTAAGTATTAAAAATATTAATACTTAATAAAATATTTTAAGTATTTAAAAAGTGATATTTAAAATTTTAACAACAGATTCTACAGAACCTTCGGAACCCCCTGAATCCCACCTCTGGCACCATCCCCTCCTTCTTGTGCGCTAACCTGGCTCAGACAAGCCGAGTCGGCATGGAGGAGGCACAAAATCACTCCCACATGGCACACCTGAGTCAGCGCGGAGGAGAAGGGATGTGGGGAGCCATTTTGCACCCCCCCTGTGGGGTACCATCCCCTTCTCCCCCATGCCAATTTGGACAGCTGAGTTGGCATGGGGGAGGTGCAAGATCACTCCCACACAGCACACCCTCCTCCCCCATGCCGACCTGGGAGCCAAGTCGGCATGGGGGAGGAGGGGTGTGGGGGGTAACTTGTGACCCCATATGTCCCCTGTGCTGGAGCCATATAAAGAACTAACTTTATTTATTTATTTATTTATTTATTTATTTATTTATTTATTTATTTATTTATGGGATTTCTATACCGCCCAATCCCCAAAGGGTTCTGGGCGGTGTACAACATGGATTCCATATACAGTATATAAACAAAACCCCATTAAATTAAAATGTAAGTTTAAAAGTTTAAATATTTAAAACGCAGCAGTTTGAGCTGTTTGTCTATTAATGCAGTAGTACTCAACCAGTGGGATGCACAAATAGTTTAGTGGGACACATGGTTTTCATACGGTAACAGTTATGAATAATTCACTATCCTTCCATCCATTGGTTTACCTGCAAATGTGATATGCCTTCTCCTGCTGACTATATCTGCCTCTGATTGTCCATCTGTGAACTTCTGGCATGCTAGTAGTAATAACAAAATGCCTATAAACATATAATGGTTGGTCTCTGAAAAAGTGGAATTTTTGTTTCTGTTATGATGGGATCCAAGGTCTTTGATAGCATGATTGGTGGGCTGTAAGATGCAAAAGGGTGACATTCTTGGGCCTGGCCACAGAATGTTAAAGCTACCTTAGGAAATGGCATAGTGGTCTTTTTTGTCTGTATCCAAACTGGAAAAAAATAGAATTATGTGAAACTCATAAGCTGCTTTCTTGTTTTTGGAGCCTCAGTTGATCTTGAAAGCTAATGAGATTTTAAATAGAAGAACAGTAGGTTTTTATTATTTGCTTTTCTGTACCTTAAGGAGTCTCAAATCCAGGGCCTTCTTAATGCATGAGCATGCTGGGCCCCTGCCTCATGAGCTTAGGGGCCCTATGCTAATCTATGACTTGCTGTCAATAAATAAATAAATATTATACTATAAATATTTGTTATTGAAAAATGCATATTTAACATGTGTTTTACTAAATATAATGAACAATATTAATATCAAGTTTTTATGATTGGCCATGCCCGAAACACCCCGGAACGCCCCCTCCACGGTCCAGCCACGCCTCCACTGCTGCTCCACCTGGGGCGTCGCCCGCCCCCCCCACCCCATTGGCGCTATACCACTGAGGGGCACTCCCAAGAAGGCAAACTAATGACCTCGGTGCAGTTAACTTAGGAGAACACTTACAGCCTGCTCCTTAGCCTTAAAAATAGCATAAAGTCAGGCCATTTACTGCATCAGATGGGGAAGAAGACTCTGCATATGTTCAAATTCAGAATCACTTTTCCATTTCAGTTTCTCCTGGACACAACCTTATGGAGGAAATGGACTTGAGCCCTGGGACCATCATCCTTTCCATCCAACCCTAACTCACCTGCCTCTTGAGTTTTTGGGGTTACAGACATGATGCCTAGATGACCAGTGAGGCCATGGTTCTCTTTGCAGCAGGCAGGTTTTAGCCCCAATGCTGGGTGCAGGGCAGCCTACACACGAACAAGCAGCAGGTACCCCAGCCTTTTCTTCTCTCCAAGGATCATATTGGGACAACCAAAAAAGTGAGAGAAGGCACTGGTATGAAAAGTGAATGAGTGGCAGGGAGGCTGGGAAGGTATGCACCATGGATGCTCCTGTATTCCCCGCCATACCATCTGTATCTCTCTGAAAATTGTGCCACATTCGGCTCTTTCAAGCCACTATGCAGTGCTGCATCTCCAAAGAAATTAGCAGTTGCTGCAGACACTTAAAATGTGTAAGAAGAACGTGTTTAGTGTTCTTGCTGTTTTTCTCTAAATCCACAAAAGCATAGGTGTGTGTACTCATAGGGTTGAAATGTATAGATGTCAATCCTATGAGTACACAGACCTATGTAAATAGCTTCTGATAACAATTTGTTATCATAACATTGATTAGAGCCTCCAGCTTTTGGAGCAAAACTTGATGTATTATTTTTATGTGTTTTTAACAGTGGATTCAAGGAGTTGGTCTTGATGCAGCAATCTATTTCACTATTCTGTTTATCAGCCCATCATCTGCTGACTGACCCAGGTAGCTGCACCTGTGACTAGTTTTTGTAGCAATCTCTGAAGAAAAATGCAAAAATAATCAGCACATGCTTGCCTTTCATTCATCTCTGTCATCTGGGAATCTGATCCTGATAGTATGGGGAGCAATGAAAGGTACATTCTGATATTATTTTCAGTTTTTTGTCTAGACAGTGAAGAGCAACCACTTGTATCTCTGCAACACACGCATGAGAGGGGGAAAAAAGGATTCTAGGCTGGAGGCCAGAGGGGAGTTGGGGTAGTAAGCTGTCTATATTTTATAAAAAAAAAAGAAGAAGTTAAAAACCACCACCTACTCATCAGGTGGTTGGAGACTAAGGTTGTAAAAATGTGCTGCAGGCAGAAGTTCTGAAAAATCCCAGAAAGTGTTGAAAACATCTCTAAACAAGGTATTTTTCTCCTGCACCTTTCTTGCTAAAGGTCCCAATTGCTGCCAAGAAAACTAGTGAGAATGTTAGCTGCCAAATAAAAAATTTATGACAGTGTTTGGCAAAGGACTGTATCGCTGCTTGTTTTATATATTTCCACAAGGCTATAGAAGGCCGTCTCTTTTTTTCTTTTCTTTTCTTTCTTTTTTTGAACACATACAGTTCACTGATCATTGTGTTCTCTAATAATAAAAAGTAAAGCTAAAGTAGGATTAAACAATATAACTTTTTATTATTTAATAACCTCCTATAAGTATTTGCCATGATGAGAAAATCATTTTTCTATGGCATTCCCAGTATATTTTTTAATATATAGAAAACACCTGGCAGGCATCCTTGCTGGAGTGAGTCAAGTCTCATAGTAAAAATACATGAAATCATCAATTAAAATGTATTGCTTTTGCATTTGTGCTTGTTATACATTAATGTCTGGGTTAGTAAAATGCATGTTGGAAACATAAAGAGACTCATTCACAATTTGAGCAGGGTTGAAAAACAGGGGAAATAATAGGCTGGAATAGTATAACTCGCCAATATCAATTAAGCTTTGTGCTGTGTCATTAAACTAATGTTGTGGAACAAAAATATGTATTTCAATATGTATTGAGTGGGGAGATGGTCTATTTTTACTACAAAGTTAGCACATTGACAGTAATGATTAGGCTGACTGAAGTTAAAACCTTTTTAGTACTTACGGTAGCTGTCTGGAAGTACAAAATTATCTCTCCACCAAGCAGCTGTCAAGTTAGGGCTACAGTTGATAATTAGCTTTATTTAACATAGAACTCATCCCTGACTTGAAAGCAGAAACTTACACAAATAACCCTGGGCACTGGAAGAATTTCAGCAGAACCTAGAAATGCCTCCCATTCTAGGTACCATAGGACATAGAATGCTTTTCATATAATAGCAAAAGTTTAACTACTTGCTATTTAAACTCTTAATGCTAAGAAACTCTTAAGCTCATTCCGCACATGCAGAATAATGCACTTTCAAAACTGCTTTCAATGCTCTTTGAAGCTGTGCGGAATGGCAAAATCCACTTGCAAGCAGTTGTGAAAGTGGTTTGAAAACACATTATTATGCGTGTGCGGAAGGGGCCTTAGAGTATTAATGGTAAGAAACCTTCTTACAAAACAGCAAATTATGCGACAGACGTGAAGAGAACCCTTCCTGTTTTTTCCAGGGTTTACTACCTAACTATTAAATTGGTTGACTTCTCAATGTATTAGTTGTCCACAAGTAGTACATGGTTTGACAGTGTATACAGAAAGGGAGCTCCATTTGGTGGAATCCTCAGGGATCTCCTCTGAATACAACCCAACCCTGGCAGATCTCAAGATCAGCCTAAGAGGAACATTCTAACTCTTCTGTTGCCACCTGTTGGTAGCACAGCTATGTTTGGAAAATTCATTGGCAATTATCTTGCAATTACCTAGCAAATCTCAGTGTTACTTCATATGTTACAGCCACAAATAGACGCTATCAAATATGTTGCATGTTGCAACAATCCATATAAAGACTATAATGCTTGTAAGCCTCCCTTACTTCATGTACCAGCACAATTGTGTTTTAAACCACATTTTGTAGTATATTTTTGTTTTACTTCTCATATTTTTCTGCAAACACAGGGTTTACCTTTTTGTACGCATACGGGCATCAGTGTATTTGGAAAAAACATTTTTTAAAATTTAAGTTTTTATAATTTTGTACACCTGGGGTTCATCCCATGTTGGCGGAAACATACACCCCTTCCTTCCTAGCCAGGCTGGGCTCCACCTCTTCCATGTTATTGCCCCAGGAGGGCAGAGGCCTCAGTAGGGCCTTAGGGCCTGTATAGGTCCCTTCTTGAGGGCCTGGGCTTCTGGCATGGTGTTGGCAGTGGTGGGATCCAAAAATTTTAATAACAGGTTTCGATGGTGGTGGGATTCAAACAGTGGCGCCGCCGCACACACGCACCTCCAGTCCCTATTGGGCAGGGAGGTTGCTTTAGTAACCCCTTCTCAGCACTCAGAAAAAAATTGTAACCACTTCTAGAGAAGTGCTGAGAACTGGTTGGATCCCACCTCTGGGTGTCGGGCCATGCCTGGGAAGGGTTCAACCCACCTTCCAGGTCTCTAATGCTGCTGTGCAGACTTTGGAGTCCCAGCAGCTCCTAGCCCAGGGCAGGCTCCTCTCTGAAAGCTGCCTCCACCAGGACTGTCCAACGCCATCTACCACCCTTCCGTATCCTTCAAAATAATAAAGGAAAACTATATATTGCTGAAATCAGCAGGACCAGTTGAGTACAATTATGTACTTTTTGGGCTGAAAAGATGCCCAGGATCGAACTCTGCAGAGCAAACATCCTGGGGCAACCTTCAGCAAATGATGGCAGGGAGAATCCCTTCGGCTGCTCACAAAATGTTTGGCGCAAGTTCAGGCTGAAATTGACCAGAGAGCAAAACGGTTATGGGAAACTGCCTCTTTTCCCCTCTTTGCTATCTGAAAAGCACACTAGAAGCAGTTTAAAAAAAAATGTGCCCCAGACATCTTATTTTGGGTGTGCAGAATGAAAAGCGGCAGTCGCCTCTTTTTAAGATGTCCCACAGATATCTTTTTTGTGCTGTGCAGAATTGACCACTGAAAGAATAAGCCATCACAGTATTCATGGATTCAAGACTACTCTGCTCCTGGGATATGAAGTTCCTGCTTGGTACTCCAGAATTCTGACTTCTTATGCTGTTGTTTTTTCCCCAAAGTATAGAGGGGTGGTCCTTTTATTAAAGCAGGATGTTTGAGATATGTCAGTTCCCTAGCAGAAATACTGTTACACACAGAAAAGAAAGTACTTTAAATGGTTGACTGTGTTCTGTCAACTAATTATCTATCAGGCCAACCATTTGTGAATACATTGATCTTTTAATTAATTAATTTATTTTCCAAGCATGTTTTTGCTTTTCCCAGGATTTCTTTAAATCAGTTGGGCAAAAACAAAGGGGGGGGGGGGCTGTTCATTGCACTGGTCTACTGTAAAATTAGCTTCTGAACTGTTCTCTATTTTCCTCCCCGCCCCCCCCCTTTTTGAGGAAGGCTCAAAGCACACAGCTCAGGTTGAAAAAATAAGCCTATAGCAATCAAAATTGTTGTCTGAAATGTCTTCAGACTGGAAGGCTGAATTTATTGCACAAAACAAGTCCTAGCAATGATGTGGAGGTGTGCAGTCCTGCTCATTATCCCTAGAAAAATGGGGAACCAAAAAGCACAGTAAAAAAAATTAAATTTTAATAATGCTAGTGATATTTTCTAAATCCTTCTTGACAGAAAGATTCTCATTATTTTTATCTGTCTCCAAGTAGGCTCCTTTAATGCCATCTTCACAAATGGCCTTAGCCATGATTGTTTTCTTTTCTTCATAGCATTCAGAGGGGGGGTTGGAGGATGAATATATACGATACATTCTAAAATGCTTTTCTATCACTCAAGAAGTGCCATGAAGTACTAACATTTTGGATAGCACGTTTTCAGGAACAATTGTTCCATCTGCCTCAGGTTTTTCTCTGACTATTTTCCCCCTCAAAAGAGGTCAACAAAGTTAAGACAATTGTAGACAGCTTCCTATAGAAAAAGACACTCGCCCAAGCACAGAGAAGAAAAGAAACTTAAATGTAAAAGCAGAATCCAGACTCTAATCTGTCTACGTTTTAGACCCATGGATTAATTGTGATTTGTTTCAGAGATTCAAAGTTGTTTGGTTTTGCATTAGATCCTCTAGAGCTGTGTTATTAGATAGAGATTGCAATTCTAAATGCTGGTTTAGATCAGACTTCTGTGAAAGTGTTCATTTTGTTTCCTGAATATTTGCGGAATGTAAATGAAATCATAGTTCTCATAGTAGCCAAAACACAGTCATGTTTGTTCTTGTTGGCTTTTCCTGTGCACACGTTCCTGCTAGTAAAGTAATTGTTCTATTTACATTAATGTTTTTCTTCATCAGTTATATGGCGTATACACATCCCTAAACCAAATATTTTCCAAAAACCTGACTAAATACAGAGTCCAAAGAATAAGCCACTCATCCCCAGTATTTCTAAGGAACCATTCTTTAGCATCGTGATGGGAGGGTTATCGTTTGAAAGCTTATGTACTTCTTCACACTTTTTCGTTGGCTTGAGGGTTAATGTAAGTGTTCAAGGTGGCCAATGGTTCAGATGTTTATGAACTATTTACTAAGCAGCTTAAAACTCTCCCTCACAAGTCTAAAGTATCCCCCTACCCCAAAGCTTGCTTTTTCTATTCTTCAAGGACAATGTCTGCCAAATAGTAGTTACCTAACCAAATTTATTCTGGGTGCCTGGTAAGCTGCAGTGAACAAAGAAATGTAGTTAAATGAAAGGAAATGGTCGGATGTTTGAGCTGACTGTGTTGTTTTACTGTTGTATAATGTATATTCTTTCACCAAAGTTATTGTTTATATAGTAAATTTTATGTGCTCAAGTTATTAAGTGGCTACTGGTCCAGTAAGCAACAAGTTGATGACTGATTAGCCTTTAAGTCCAGTTTGTAATTCATCTTGGGGCCAATCTGACACTACTTTTCCAGATGGATCCAATTCTCTGTGGATGGATTGTTACAGGATTCCTTTGTGCATGTGGAAGAGACTATGAGATATGTCTGTGATAGGAGGCAAACTTGTGCAATGTGTATATAAAGTGGCAGGTTAAGGGAGACGGAAATTAACTGAGGACAGGCAAAAAAGTGGATTGTGGGCAGGAAAAGGAGACTTGCAAATATACTTAGGATAATAGTTCAATGCTGGTAGAGAAAAATAGCCAAGTGACTAGCATCAGAAATCTACTGCTCAGAATTGAGGAACTGCTCAGAATTGAGGAATAAGAGGCCAGGAGGTTTCAAAGCAAGAAATGAAGTACATTTGGGTTCCTATGTCCCCTAATTTCCAGTGGGTGAATGTGTTTCGCTTGTTGGTTTGCAATGTGTGCATTTTAATGAAGATTATTTTGTTGTTGCTACAGGACTGCAGAAAGTTGGTTCCTACTTAGGGTAGCCAGTCTTGAAATTCCCACCTGCTTTTATAATTGATCTCCAGATGACAAAGATTAGTTCCTATAGAGAAAACGGCTGCTTTAAAGGATGGATTTTATGGCATTGTACCATACTGAGGTTCCTTCCCCAAATCCTGCCATCTCCAGATTCGACTCCCAAAAATGTCCAGGTATTTCCCAATCCAGAGCTAGCAACTCTGTTGCTACTACTTTATTAATAATGGTAGTAGTATTTCCTAACACTTGTCTGGGAAGGCCTGTATACAATCTTTATCTAATTTATCCGTGCATTCATCCAAGAGTTCTTAAAGAGCTCAAGCATGAAATTGCTGATCTTCTCACTTTAATATGCAACTTATCCCTGAAATCTGCCTCCATCCCTGAAGACTGGAAGATGGCCAATGTCACACCAATCTTTAAGAAAGGGTCTAGGGGGGACCCAGGAAATTACAGGCCAGTCAGTTTGACATCTGTTCCTGGTAAATTAGTAGAATCTATCATTAAAGATAAAATTATTAAATATGTAGAAAAGCAATACCTGCTGAGGAAGAGTCAGCATGGCTTTTGCAGAGGCAAGTCCTGTCTTACAAACTTACTAGAGTTTTCTGAGGGTGTAAACAGACATGTGGATAAGGTGGAACCAGTGGACATTGTCTACTTGTATTGTCGAAGGCTTTCACGGCAGGAATCACTTGGGTGCTGTGTGGTTTCCGGGCTGTATGGCCGTGTTCTAGCAGCATTCTCTCCTGACGTTTCGCCTGTATCTGTGGCTGGCATCTTCAGAGGATCTGATGTTGGGAAAGCGAGTGGAGTATATATCTGTTGGAGTGTCCAGGGTGGGTGGGGAAACCTTGTCTGTGAGTAACAAAGGCGGCAACCAGGTCAATAGTTGAGGGCATCTGAATAGAAGTATGAGTAACAATGAAGACTATAGCCTGGGAGTAACCCTGTAGATAGCAAGGTCACTGGTGGGAGCATCTGAATAGAAGTATCCTGGCCTTTGTTTCTTTTGTCTATGGTCATCCTGTGTTTGTGTGGAGCTGGTTTGACACAGTCTTGACCCTAGTATTTTTCAACACTGGCAGCCAAGTTCTGCTCATTTTCATAGTTTCTTCCTTCCTGTTAAAATTGTCCATGTGTTTATGGATTTCAATTGCTTCTCTGTGTAGTCTGACGTAGTGGCTTTCAGAGTGGTCCAGAATTTCTGTTTTTTCAAATAATATTCTATGTCCAGGTTGGTTTATCATGTGTTCTGCTATTGCTGATTTTTCTGGCTGAAATAGTCTGCAGTGCCTTTCGTGTTCTTTGATACGTGTCTGCGCGCTGCGTTTGGTGGTTCCTATGTAGACTTGTCCACAGCTGCATGGTATGCGATAGACTCCTGCAGTAGCTAAAGGATCCCTCTTATCCTTTGCTGAACGTAGCATCTGTTGAATTTTCTTAGTGGGTCTGTAGATTGTTTGTAAGTTGTGCTTCTTCATCAGTTTTCCTATGCGATCAGTGGTTCCCTTGATGTATGGTAAGAACACCTTCCCTCTAGATGGCTCTTTATCTTTGTTCATGTGGCTTGATCGTGGTCTTGCAGCCCTTCTCATTTCTGTATTAGAGTAATCATTAGCCTGTAGAGCCCTGTTTAGGTGATTCAATTCATCTTGTAGGAGGTGAGGTTCACAGATTCTGTTTGCGCGATGTACCAAAGTTTTTATGGTGCTCCTTTTTTGCCCTGGATGGTGATTGGAGTTTTTGTGTAGATATCTGTCTGTGTGAGTAGGTTTTCTGTATACTGTGTGTCCCAATTGCTGGTTTGGTTTGCGGATGACTAAAACATCTAAAAATGGCAGTTTTCCTTCATTTTCTTTTTCCATAGTAAATTGGATGTTTGGGTGGATCTTGTTGATATGGTCCAGGAACTTGTTTAGTTCTTCTTCCCCGTGGCTCCAAATGGTGAATGTGTCATCCACATAACGGAACCATATGGTGGGCTTTTTTGGTGCTGTTTTGGTGCAGCAAACTCTATGCTGGGGATAATTAGGAAAGGAGTTGATAATAAAACTGCAAGGACTGTCATGCCCTTATATAAAGCTGGGGTGCGACCGCACTTGGAGTACTGTGTTCAGTTCTGGTCGCCACATCTCAAAAAGGATATCGAAGAGATGGAAAAAGTGCAGAGAAGAGCAACAAGGATGATTGAAGGATTGGAGCACCTTCCTTATGAGGAGAGGCTGCAGCGTTTGGGACTCTTTAGTTTGGACGTCTGAGGGGGGATATGATTGAAGTCTATAAAATTATGCATGGGGTAGAAAATGTTGACAGAGAGAAATTTTTCTCTCTTTTTCACAATACTAGAACCAGGGGGCATTCATTGAAAATGCGGTGGGGAAGAATAAGGACTAATAAAAGGAAACATTTTTTCACGCAACGTGTGATTGGTGTTTGGAATACGCTGCCACAGGAGGTGGTGATGGCCACTAACCTGGATAGTTTTAGAAAGGGCTTGGACAGATTTATGGAGGAGAAGTCGATTTATGGCTACCAATCTTGATCCACCTTGATCTCAGATCACAAATGCCTTAGCAGACCAGGTGCTCAGGAGCAGCAGCAGCAGAAGGCCATTGCTTTCACATCCTGCATGTGAGCTCCCAAAGGCACTTGGTGGGCCACTGCGAGTAGCAGAGTGCAGGACTAGATGGACTCTGGTCTGATCCAGCAGGCTAGTTCTTATGTTCTTATGTTCTTAAATATTCTGGAGAGGCTGACCATTTTTATGCCAGTTTTATCAACATGGGTAATTTTAGATGGAACAAATGTAGTGGCTGGCCAGAAGCTCTGAGGATGCGTGAAGTAAACTGGAAATTCACAACTTTCTGTGGGAATTCCAGATTCAGTTCAGAATCCTGTCAACCTTTGGCTTCGTGTTTTGCTTAATCTGCTCATCTCCTACATGGGATGGATTCTACATTTTCCAAGACTTCTTGATTTCAGAATGTATGTTAAACATTTCTTCTTTATCTTCAGGAGTTATTTATTGTATGACCCATTATGATTATCCAGAAACATTCCTACAACAATCTGTCCAGAATATAAGATAAATCTTTAGACTTTTAGTTAACATCTTTATTTTTAAATTTCTTCATTTCAAATACAATTTTTCATCATAGTATTTTCAGTAAAAGTAGAAACTCCTTAAATTTTTTTGTTCATTGTTTATAACTAAATGTTTGAACCGTATGGCATCAGATCTTCTTATTGAAAACAATGAAATTCTAGTATAAACACTCATTTTTCCACTGTAAGAATTAGACAGTATAAAAATAGATTTTAGTCTGCATCCACACTAACTATTGTCAGAAAACTCTATCTTTCGTCCATGTGGTTACCACCAACACCATAGACAATGCTAAAATTTTGCGAACTAGTTTCTTCATATTGCTCTCCATTTTTTTCAGATTTGATTTCTGGTGATAATTTTAGCTTTGAACACAATTATAGCACTTGTCTGTTTTGTGTGAACTATCAAAGCACTAGTCATGCATTTGGTAGAAAAAATGGTTACTACAGAGATATGCACCGTAATTTTTGCTCCCAAAGATGCGCTATGTCTTATTTTCAGGGGATGCCTTATTTTTCCTGTGTTCTGTTCGTCCGGCATGCTTCCAAACAAAAACTTTGCTACGTCTTACTTTCGGGGGATGCCTTATATTTCGCACTTCAGCAAAACCTCTACTATGTCTTATTTTTCGGGGATGTCTTATATTAGGGGAAACAGGGTATAATAACATAACATCATTTTCTGCTCCACTTACATCAGGGGTCCCTTAACATCGATGGGACCCGCTGTTCCTGCTGGTTACAAAGAGGTAATAAGGTCAAGACACATTTGGTGGAGAAACATACAGTTGTAAATTTTTATTATTTTGCCTATTAATTTAAAATTAAAAAAATCTGCTGGTACACATCAGTGAAACAGCATGATTGAGGAATCAATTAAAATACAAAGCATATAGGTTTACAAAGAAGAAGCAAGACTAAGAGCCCAATCCAGAGTAATGGGGTGACTCCCCCACTAAATGTAGTGCAGGCTCACACCAATGGGCGTGCCCACTCCACCAGTGTAAGGGGTACCTCTGCCAGCAGTGAGCACATCCACGGGTGGCCATGGCATCCAAGAAACATGGAATTGCATGCTGACAGGGAAGGGGGCATTACAGGAGCATGTCCACGGATGGAGCCAACTTCAGGCGGGTTCATTGGTCTATTTGTTTTCTTGAAAAGCTGTTTTTTTTTCCAAATCTGCTTTGAAAATAAATTTCTGTGTTGTAAAAACACACTGATTCACAACAGCCATTCATTTTCATGTATTTGAAACTAGTACAAATAGCTAGTTGGAATAGCTGTTGGAACTTTTCTTCATTGTTTAGAATAAGCAACAGGATTCTGCCAAGTTTGTAATGGCTTGCTTATGTCACATATTTTGTATCATGTCTACACTTGTTAATTTTCATTACAGTTGTTATCATAGCCATTAGTGTAGCCATCATTATTCAGTATGATCAGTCAGACAATAAAGGTTTTGCACTGTTATGTTCTTCCCTCTACTAATGAATTTCACTTTTGATTTTGGTTTTCTACTAAAGGATTTTAGCACAATCTGGGTTTTTGTGTAAGAATTTGCAGTAGCTTTTTCTAGAACCTTCTGAACGTAAAGCCATGGGGCACACCCCACTAAAGCACTGTATGCATAGATTTTGAGAGAAGTAATTTGTAACACAGGAAGATCCTGCAAGAAGTGATGCTGGATAGGGCATGGGATTCATATCTGCTGGTCTGGAGATCCTAGTGGGCATGATCAGCCGGACATATAATTTGCAAATGGCTGTCATTTATCATCTTGCTGAGAAAGCTGGCATGAACTCCAAATAAAGTTAATTCAATTAGAAGTTTGGTCAAGGGTCACCAACATTTTACAGCCCGGAAACCACACAGCACCCATTTTAAAGTCTGTTGGTGCCTTTGGAGTTTTGAGAGGTGGTGGTGAGTGCCACCCCAAAATGGCTGCCACAGGAGATCTGGCTAAGCATTATACCTTCCTCCTCTCTTTGCAAAACAATGGCAGGAGGGTTATAAAGAAGAGGAACAGAGAAATTATGCTGCTGGTCAAATGCCAGCTTTTTGCTAGGTCTTTAAAATATCAGCCTTCCTGGTCTTTGAAACAACAATAGTATAATCTCCATCATAAAATTACTGAAAAATAAAATGTTTTAAAATAGGTTGTGGAATCATATATTATGTAAATTAAAAATTCCTCTATATATTTATTTTTCTAAGGTCCCACCTCAACCGTAAGTGAATATGTGTTAAGGTGCAGTTGGTATACTAAGTAGTCAGTCTCCACTTTAGTTTGGAGAATTAGCTGGAGACAGAGGCTGTTTCTGCTACCGCATTAATTATGCCGGTGGAGACTCGGTATCATGCGGGTGGCCCCAAGGCTGCAGCCGCCTCGGGATTATTTTGTTTACTTACTTCTGCTCCCTGTGCAGCTCTGGACGGCTGGAGGGACATGCCCATGCTGCCCTCTGACATCTGGGGCAGCGTGGGTGTGTGGGCGTGTCCCTCCAGCCATCCAGAGCTGCACAGGGAGGAGAGGTAAATAAACGGGATGCGGAGGGGCCAACAGCGGGACCCTCACACCAGTGCAGTTCGCACCGTGCCAGTGGGAAGATGCCGCTTTTGAAAACTCACTCCCCTGAGCAGCATCTGTGTGAACAGCACCCCAGGGATGGTGTTTTTACCGTCCCTAGGGCGCTGTTTTCCACCCATGCAGGAACAGCCAGAGAGTGTAAGGGGGTTACTGGGATCAATAACATATGCATAGCAGAAGAATCCTGGGTGAAAACTCTCCAGTAAACAGGTGGCTGTATAATTAAAATAGGATTTCATTCAATTATAAAAATAGTAAAATAAGAAATGTATATTAAACACGGAACATATGCCAACAAGGCATACAAGAGCTGACCAAGAGAAAAGGGAGAATGTTGGATAGGGTCTCAGGGATGGGCGATAGTTACCAGTGTTGAAGGGATAACCAGAGGAAGAGGAAAATAACCAACATTTCCAGGAACAAAGAAAAAGCTGGATGTTAGTGGAGGTTTTATGCACACACACTATAAATGGCCAAAGGACCAACATTTATACTCCAGAATGGGCCCTGAGGTGGTCGGAGATAAGATGCCAGGAAAGCCAGAGGCCAACAAAAGGGTAGGATAGGCTTGATGAGTCAGAACCCAAGAGAATTTCTGGACTGTTTTCTTAAATACTGTCTGATGGCTGGGATAGGTGCTGACTGATGGCTGGGATAGATAAAGTAAATAATGGCCTGCCAGGCACACTTTAGGACCAGGAAAAAAATCAGGGGTCAACCACCTTCCTGCCCAGGCTTGACACATATGATGGATCCCAAATTCTGAGAGACATCAATTTTAGCATCTTGCTGTTATGCCAGTCTTTGCCCCCCTTTGTGGCATCCCTTAGTGGAAAGAAGGGTGCCAAGATGACCTCATGGAACATGTCCTGTTTGGCAGGTCTACATACCAAAAAATATCAAATGGGACCACTTGTTCATTGAATGATTAAAAACAAAACTTATGCAATACTGAATACTGGTTTTGCTTATTATATTAGACTTTGACTATTAAGAACTTATTCAGACTTTTCCTCATTCCCTGGCAATACATCTGTGCAGAGAAAGTGACATAGATCCAGCCCTCTATTGATTCAGCCCTGTTATACCAGTGATTGAAAAACATGCAGAGAAAATTCTGTGCCTCTAAACTGGTCCTATCTTATTCCAGCATGCTGATCAGTGGGCAAAACCCTTCTGTGAATCCAGCACACAGGCTGCATCGAATAAACGGTTAATTCATCTTAATATCAGCAATGCTGTGATTCATAATGCAAACTGGAAGCATCCTTGATGTTTTAGTCACACATTCCTTTTAATTTTGCCATGCATTCTTTTAAAGCTACAGTATGCTAACTTAATAAAATGCAGCATGCAAATGCACAAGTTTTTTTGCCTTCAGGCACTTTAGCCATGGATGTTTCAGTGGGTGTCTCCTTTCAAGTACATATTCTTTCTTAAATTATTTACCCTGTAAACATGCTTTGCATTTCCAAAGGAGGCTCTGGGTTCCCTGTCTGGGAGATTTTACTGAATTTTTTAGGTAATAGAAATCCAAAGTTACAAATATCATTTGCTTTGTGTTGGTGTTTGCTGTGTGTCTTCTTTTTTTTTTTTACAAAGATGCTGAACTCTACTTTCCTCTTCCCCTCCCCAGCTTGAAATGTCTTGCTGCTTTGCCTGCAGCAATACCCACTGGCAGTGTCTGGCTGTGACAGTACCAGAGACCTCTTTACAGATGGGCCCTGCCAATGCCAGCCATTGTTCTGCCACTGTGAGCTGGTTTCATTACGGAATATTGATGAAATACCACCACCACCACCACCCCCCCCACACACACACACCTTCTCTCCCCTTGATCCTTTCCTTTTGTGCTCTGACTGTTAAAGTGAGACCTAAAAATGCCCTGACACCCTAATCAAAGTTTTTCATGTACCATTCCTTACTCTCTCCTTTCAAAGTGGAACTCTAGCAGTATAGTCCAAGTTTTACGAGCTCTGCTCTCCTGGTAGTGAAGAGTCAACATGGTTTTTAATAACAGTTTCAAGGGAATGCTTTTTGTAGAGTTAACAGGAAATAATATTATTAGCGCAGAGGAGCGTGTTGATAACATCCTTCTTACTTCGTGATTAATTTGTTCTGTCCTGCATTGTATTCTTTTGCTGCAATGGACAACTTAATTCAGATTCATAGAAGTTGAACTTTGATATGCATATCCCAGATTCTCACAGTAATTGAACATTTAATTAGTAGATACAGGTGGGGGGTCTGCCCTGCTTTGTCCCCCCCCCCCCGAGGATTTCCGAGATGCACTTGCAGATTAAGTAATCTTGAAATCAAGTGTGCAGCCAGAGAATAAGAAGTGAAATATTTGGAAGAATCATTTCATTTGTTCTCCTCCCCCCTTTCTTTAATTTTGTGTGATGAAACACTAATAACTAGGTCAGATATGAGGGAATGGCTTACAGATTCACTATGTTAGACACATGCATTTGCTTAACTATGTATTAGACTGAGCAAGTTTCATCCACATTTAATCCTTTGTAAATTAGCATTATGGGTGCCTTGGGGCCTTTATCCCACAAATAAAATGGTTGTCACCAAGTTGTATTAGAGACATTTTACTGCATGTTACTTAAGGCTGAATTTTTAAAGAGTTTTCATGCTTTTTTATTTTGTTCTCTTCTGAATTTCCATTTCCCTGAGTTTCTGTTCAGGATCAGTGAGGGTGGCTAAGTAAATATGCACTCTGCTTTTCATGCATACACTTGGGCAAATAATTTGCTATCAGGTGTTGTTTTCCTAGAGAATATCCCAAAAGCAGAAGCAGAGGGAGGGAGGGAGGGAGAGCTGTAAGTTCAGGTGTTAATCTGCACTGCAAACCAGTAAGAAGCAGAAACCCCTTTAATTAGCTTTAGTTTGTTAGACCATTAAACATTTTTTCTCTAAGAGAGACAGAGAACTCTGTTCCCTTTGGCAGAGTAAATATTGCCTGTTAAGTTTGAATTAGCTGTCATCGTGGGAGAATTAATGCTGCGCTTTAGCCTTTCTAGTGAGGAAGGGAAAAATAAACGAGACAGATCTTAGTTCAGCTTTAAGTGATAAATGAGGACAAAGCAGGCCATTCATCTCCTGCTAGCAAAGTGGACACAAGCACTAAAGCAGTTTTGCGGAAGACGTGTCAGCAAATGTGATCATTTTGTAACCTGTCAGGAGGATAGAGAGCTAGTCCTTTTAAAGTGTCACAGGGGAGAATGTGTGTCTGATGTGACAGTTTTCATCCATCCATTTACTTTTTTTTTAGGTAGACACAAGAGCAGCGTGGGGCAGGCATTCTGAGAGAAGTAGGGATAAAGTTGGTTCAAAACTGCATACTTCCACTCTTACACTTTTTTGTATGTACTTTAGGCATATGCAAAGTCAGTTCAGATAACACATTCATTTAGTTAGGGAGCCTCTGTCCTTGAGTGACATACAACTACTTGTTTTTGGCAAACCCACTTAAGTTTGACCCCATTGCCCAGTCTAATAAACTTTTTATATCTTCTAGCATCCATTGGTTCTTTGGCTGATGGCTTAAATTTTCTGGTTTTTATTTATAAACAAAAGTAAATGAAACTTTGAGTTGGCTGATGGCTTAAATTTTCTGGTTTTTACTTATAAACAAAAGTAAATGAAACTTTGAGTCTCTTATTTTTGGTTTTTCCATCTGACTTTGATGATAACTGAATAGCAAAATATATTTCTTGGCATGTGAAGGTTAATATTATTTCTCTTTATTGACAGTCAGGTTCAAAAATTGCATTAGATCAAAAACCAATCTTGATTGCCAACCTTTAACAGCTCTTAAACAAACCAATTTCATTCAAACACTAAAGGTGTTAGTTTCTATCCAATCGTGATGGAAAGTTCATTGTCAAGATGGAATAATATAAAATGTTGGTACTTCTTGCATCTTTTTTATTGTTACTAATTTCGGCTTCTTAACTACACAACAAATGGAATGCTTACCTTATTACCATAAATGAATCTACGCTACTGAAACAAAGAAGCTTTTTCAGCATACGCTTCACAGTTTGACACTTTCTTCTTCATACCACCACTTTTTAAAAACTATATTTTGTACTTCTCCTTTGGTGTTTGGTGCAAGTAAGTACCTTGCCAACACAGGTTTCCTTGAAGTCTTTTAATTTAATGGCAAAATCTTTTGAAGTTAATTAAGTCTTCCTTTTCTGATTTAGGAAACCAAGCTAAAATTATTTCAGGGGATCTGTAATGGTTCAGCAGATTATGTAGCCATTTATTGGTAGAATTGTGCTGTCAGTTAATCCCCATCAGGCTTTTAAAATATATCTAAGTGTTTACATAAATTGTAAGATGTAAATAAACCTTTGATTATACATTTTTATCATACCTATACATGTAATAAAGCACGACCCCATAACACAGAATCTAAACTTAACCATGTAACAAAATGCTTTCAAGTACTGGAGCTGAGGGACAAAAATAACAAGCAACATCAGTATAGACTATGAACTGCATACCTGTACTGTGAGTTAATCACATAGAACAGAAAAGTTGGGTGAGATATATCAATTATTCTTTCTTACCACTCTTTCTCTCTCTTTTCCCCCCCATAGGATCATCCAAAATCGGATTTTGATAGTTATCTTGGGAATCATCGTCATCTTTGCAGTCGGGATGGTTATTTATTTTTCTGTCAAAGGACACTGATATCCTTGTTCTTCGCTAACCAGGAGTAAACTGCTTCAGAGTAATTAAGACACAGTGGTTACATGAATCATTCTCTTGCACTGAAATGGTTCTCCCTTGCAAAGCCTGTCCTTCAACTCTGGTGCAAGTAGCAAACATTTTTGTCTCATTGTTTGCACGTGTATTTAATATTTTTCTTTGTTGTAAAATATGTGTCTTGAATGGTCTTCTTTTCACATCGTAACATATGGAAAGGACATAAGATGGCAGATGTAATGAACGTATTAAATTCTGGACCACATTGTTCATTCCCACCATTATGTTGGTATTCAAATCTCAGACAGAAATGTACCTTTTAGGCTATTATTGGAATAAGTGAAATCAATATGAAGAAATACACTGAATTATAAGATATACATAAATGTTAGAGAAGCAGCCCAGAATACCCTGCAAGTGTAACACCTTTTGATAGAGGACTTCACTGCTAAATTATTATTCTATTGGGATGGCTTTGTTATTCCTTTTCAAACTTTCTTTAATTATGGATAGATTAATCCTGAAAAGGCAAGGCTTGTCATCCAGTGAAATTATTTTTCAGTACTGCCCATGTTTTTCTGTTATTAACTTTTATTTGTGTTAACTGTGCTTTGCAATTTTAGAGTCAGACATTAAACAATACATCTGTCATGAGTTGGGGTTGACTGACTCAACTTGCAGAAAGATGTTATTGGGAATGTTCCATGGCCTAATTTGGCTTGGGAGTGCAACTTTGGGGAGGAGGGACTTCAGCTTTCCTTTCTGTACTGGTTTTGGGAGCTGAAATGGCTAGAGGAGACCTTATCTGGCTTGCTGTGAAGCTTCATGTTTTGCAGTTAGTGACAGATATATTATCTAGGTTGGCCTTTAGTGTTCATGGTGTCCAAAACAAGGATGTATCTAGTTAACAGAGGTCTAGAGATCATCTACTAGTAATTTCTGAGTTTTCTGATTTAAATTTGACATCATAATAGGGATTTATAATTTGAAGTACTGTGATACAATAAATATAGTGAGATTTTATGTGTTAAACATTTTAATGAATTGTGTTCAATCGTAATATTTTCCTAGTTTAAATAAAAAATCTTAGAGTGCCAGGATTACATATATTTCAAGGTGATTGGAATTCCTTTACCAAACAATCCCATCATCATGCTTTCATTAAGTTTAATACAAGCAGTGTACGTTTTAACTTGTCTTTCACGTTGTTTCAGTTGCTTCTATTTTGGTCTTCCAGCCCATTTTACAAATTTGTTTATTGACACTGCAAACCAAGTTGTTAACATTACCCTCCCCACCATTTTCCTCAAACTTTATATGACATAAAACATATATTTGCCACTGTGTGTCCTTGCTATAGAAAACTACACGAGCCCTGTTTTCTTGGCACATATATCAGAAACAGGCATTGTATTTCATGTGAAAGGAAACCCCTTAAACTATAACATATGAGATACTAGAACTGATGATGGGCTCAATGGCCTCTGATAGTCCCTAACAGTCATGAACATGTGTTGCAATATGCAGAGCCGTTAGGAATCATGAACAATGTAATTTCCATGGTTTCTAATGTTACTGCATTGGCCATAGTTCATGACATCCTGCCATACATTCTTGGTAAGGTGGCTAAGTTCTTACTTTAGGACTTGCTATGAATTATGCTTTCCATGTAAAATACAGATAAAGAAGGAAGGAAGATAGTAGGGAAAATTCTTACTGGGAGAGCAAAATATATATGTCAGATATATGTCAGATTCCTCTGGACCTCAGAGAGATCTGTCCCTGGTCCTAAAGAGGTGAAAATATCAAATCTGATGTCTGAATTGTTACTTTTTGAGTCCCTGCATCTCTGTGGACAAATTGTGCTCCTAGTCACATGTGGTTTGTGTGCTTTGGCTGGCCTTCTGGAACTACACAAGCGTCATAAATGATATGTGAAAGACACTATAATCACCTCTCCAATAAAACATATATATTATTACATGTGTGCATATTAAGGAAGAGTGCCTCAATTACCTGAAAATAACCATGATCATGTTATTATGTATTTACCCGGAAATCCAAGAAAAAGGCTTTCATGCTATCTTTTAAAACAATTATGTAGTAAAGCTTGCAAAAAGCTACAACATATTTGAGAGACAAAAAAGTTAGGCAATCGCCTGAAGGTCATAATAACTTAGTATTTTAATCCGACCTTGTGTTTTAGAGAATACCAAGTCTCTGTTGGCTTCCATGATATCTGTATTCAAACATCCGGAATTTGGCCCTAAACATGTTTACTATTCTGACACAATGAACTGAGTGAAATCTATGTCAAAACTCATATAACTTAGTGAAAAAAGTCAAGATGAGGTGATTCACAAGAGAAATGCTACTTATTGAATGAGGTTAGGGCATTCATCTCTTCAAATAAATCATTTAAGTTGTGTAAACAGAATGGTAGCCTTTACCATCTTAATAATAGGGAAGGAGTGAGTTCATGGAATCTGAGCAAATGGGGATGAGGGAGCTGCCTGCCAGTGTTAAATGTATTGAAGCAGGTCTAAAATTGTGTGAATTTTCATAAATCCTTTGTTCTGATAAGAAACTCCTGTATATAAATTTCAACAAAGAAAATATTAAACTCTGTTACTTTACCGGTTATTTGTTGATGTTTCATTAGTTGGCTTATTAATGATAATGGTAAAGTTGAATGCTTATGCTGGTTTATCTTGTTTCTGTACAATTTCACAAGGTGTAACTTTTAACAACCTACCGTGTTTCCCTGAAAATAAGATAGGGTCTTATATTAATTTTTGCTCCAAAAGATGCATTAGGGCTTATTTTCAGGGGATGTCTTTTTTCCCCCATGATTTTGCGCCCCCCACGTGACCAGATCAGCTGCACTGGGGAATCTGTAACTAGGGCTTATTTTTGGAGTAGGGTTTATGTTTCAAGCATCCTCCAAAAATCCCGAAAAATCATGCTAGGGCTTATTTTCGGGATAGGTCTTGTTTTCAGGGAAACAAGGTATCTGCTCTAGTATTTTAGAAATGTAAATTATGAAACTTAAAATTTTTACCTGAACATGCTTATTGATAGATGCCATACAAGCTATCCAGTGTTGAAATTCTAATATCATATGCTTTTTATGTTCCAGTTTTATGTCATACTAGATGGTCACGATTCTTTCCATGACACCTGATATGTCTGTTAATGTGATCATTCACAGTCAGTGGCGTAGTGCCAATGGGACAGGGGTGCGACGCCCTGGGCGCATGCTGGTGCAGGGGCATGGCAGGATCGTTCTGGGGCAGGGGTGTGGCAGGGGTGCAGGATGCATGTGTGCCCCGGGCGCAGTTCTTCCTCGCTCCCCCTCTGTTCACAGTCTAGAATGTTCATAGGTTTGCTGTGTTGTAATTTAGCTTGAGCCTGTTTTACAGATGCAGCAGAGTACCTGATATAATTTTAAGGTAATAGAATGCACTGCATTACTTCAAGCTGCAGATGTGGATATTACATTCTTAATGCTTCTTCATGAAAATATTCCCTGCAAATAAAAATGGAGCATGTTAAAAAAGAATTCTAGCATAGCCCTTCACATAATGTGCTTGTTTTCAATTTACCGGGCATTCATTATATCAGGGAAATTTTTTAAATGCCTCATTTGCAGCCTGAATTGGTACAATCCATTTTGCCATCTCATTACTTTCCTACTTCAGTACCACCTCATTCTGTTGCATGTCTAGACCCGGCCTAAGACACTCGGTTCTTTAAAAAAATTGAAATATAGGCGCATTTTCTACATTAGGTGAACCTACATGATAATCTTGAAAATGTGCAGAGCTGCTACCAAACATATTACAT